>NW_006400272.1:284839-309702 GCF_000299155.1 Elephantulus edwardii
TAACAGCAGACTTTCCCATCGCGATACGCTTTTTGATTTCCTGGCTGCTGGTGCCAAGAGTATTGATTGTGGAGCTGAGCAAAGTGAAGCTGTGAACAATGTCAATCTCTTCGTCATCCATCCTGACACTGCCAATTGGACACTCAATAAATTAAAATATATGTTACATGGGGAAAATCTGTCAGATTATTTTCAAGGAATGATTTATTATGCTTCCAGTACTTCATCTTTTGTGTGTCACTACTTCCTCATTCGTAGAGTTGAGATGACTTAAATTATCAGTTTCAGATGTCACTCAGCTTAGCATTCTCGTGGGTTTAACTAGAAGGTCATTACTTTTGTCATAGCTTTGTCATGATTTCAGTGCATTAGTCCTATATTTAAACTTATAAAATAAAAATTAAGCAATTTTTCAACTATTTGAAGTCCCAAAAGTTGAATTATTTTTAAAAGTAAAATGGGAATCCATTTATTTCTGTCAATTGAATTACTTTATAAACTCTCATCAAAATCTAGCCAACCTATGGTAATTTGACTCACCCATGTGGCTTTTCAAAAGTCATTTTAATTCCATTCAGATTTTTAACAATGTGAATAAAATCTGAAGGTTTAGGGTTAGGGTTAGGGTTTATTTTTTCTTGTTAAAACCATTTAATTGTTTGTAAGCCAGCATTTCCTTTCATCAGATTATTTCTGAAATTTTAATGTATTATTTTATAATTCTTGTTGTTATTGAGTGCTTTTGAGTTGAAATCGACCAATAGCTGACCTTCCAGTGGGTTTTCTAAGAAAGTGGAAGAAATTGCCCATCTGTGTCCTAAGGGTAGGTGGTGGATTTGAACTGCATGATTTTGTGACTGCAGCACAGCTTCTTACCACCTTAAAAAAACAGATGAGGGAGAGGACTGTTTAAAAGGAATATAGGACTAGGTATTATTTTCATGACAAGATTACAGAAAAATAAATGTATATTAAAGTGGACTGTGAACTTGGGTGGGATTCTGTAACAATGAAAGATTGTTTTTTTCTTCGAAGAGAAAAATGAACTGGTGGGAGGGGTGGGCAAGGAGGAAAATGTGCAACAATGAATAACTGGGGAAAAATGAATGAAAGAATATGCTATATAAATATATATGTTGCATTAAAAAATCATTAATTTTAAAGAAAAAACTTACGAAAAAAATCAAGTGTTGTCCATCCAAAAACCACCAGTCTTTAAACAATCTATAATGAATAAAGAAAAGAATGCAATGTATATCACAAATCAGTTTATTAATGGCTTTGTAAGTAGAGAAGTTTTCTTGTAACCTTTATTCTTGTTGTTGTTATGTTGCCGTCAAGTCCCTTGAGACTCATAGCCACCCTATGTACAAGAGGCCTAAACCCTGCTTTATTCTGTGCTAGTCTGCTCTGACACACCTACTCCCATTACCCCAGTCACAGACTCGATCTATCTGACCGAGGGTCTTCCTCTCTTGCACTGCCCCTCCATCCTCTGAACATGATGGCCTTCTCCAAGGACTGGTCCCTCCTCGCAATATACCCAAAGTAAGTCAGATGAAGCTTCAGAATCCTTGCCACCAAGGATCAGCCCAATTTCAACCTCTCCAGGACAAGCCTGTTTGTTCTCCTAGCGGTCCATGGTATATTCAGTACTCTTTTCCAGCACCACAGCTCAAAGACATCAATTCTCTATCATCCCTAGTCACTGTCCAGCTCTCTGATGCATAGCACTCAGTTGTGAAGATTATGGCCCGGATCAGGAGCACCTTAGTCTCCAGCCTGACATCGTTGTTTTTCAGTACTTGTAACCTTTAGTTACAAGAATTACATAAAACTGGAGATAATGTTGCAAGTTTTTCTACATGGGAATTTTAATAAATTAGTCGATAATGTAGAGAAAATCTGCATGGCTTGTCAGATCATACATTATAAAAGTTGTAGTAAATTATAAATTAAAAAACAACAACACAACAACCTGGAAATTAAAACTATTCAGATTGATGAACCTCATCTTTATCAAAATTCATATTACTTGTGACCTTTCACAAGTGAGAGTTTTAAGAGTAGAATAAATCAAATAAAAAGAACTCATTTTATGAATGAAAAAAACTGAGGCTGAAAATATTTAAATGTTTTCCCCAAGATCACACAGTCAAAGGTTAAGTAAGCCCGAAGTTCCTTCTTTTCCAGGGCTTTCTTCAAAAGTGAGTATTTTTATCCATTGACTTTTCCCCATTGTCTCAACACCACACATCTCTCAAATACTAGTTACGATAGATGGATGGATAGATAGATAGATAGATAGATAGATAGATAGATAGATAAGCATTCATTAAGTACCTACCCTGTATCCAGCATTGTTTTAGGTATTTAAGAGATAAACATACAAGCAATACTTCTTGTTCTCCATTTTTATTTGATGAGTTTTTCAATAAATAGATCATAAGGCTGTCTTTTCAGATACAAAAGTTAATACTATTCTCTTCACAAACGTGTATTTTTTAACAACTAATATTTATGTATTTTTGTAAGAGAAGATTTTCTGACATTGAATTTGTATGAAGTTAAGGGGAATATAGATCAGAAGGCTTGTTAGTTTTCCTTTTTAGAGCTAATAGTGGGCATGAGTTGACTTGTGCTAACTTGCAGGAACAGATATTCTCTATTTTTTACCAACTCAGTTTAGAGACGTCAGGATAGTAACCTGAAACCAACAATGATGGAAGTATTTACATAACAGAAATGGGAATATTATATAAATCATCCACAGTCTCCAACCTACTATCTGTTTTTAAATAATGACCAGCACACCAAAGTACAGAGCACTGACTGAACAAATTTAGGCAAATGGTTTCCCTTCATATGTACCATTTCACCGTCATTGAGATATCTCAGCCTATATTACAGGATTTTATGAGTAACATGTGAAAGTGTATTGAAACTGTAAGAAGTGGAATTACTAGCTTTGTAATAATGAAGGTAAGGTACTTGGAAGAAGCAATGTAGCATAAGTTTGACCTCAAGTTCTGCAATTGTGTTTTCTCACTTAATCTGAATATGTACATTGTCAGATAAAAAGAGAGGTGAAATTCATATCCAAGGTCAAAGTCTAGTCTCTACAGTAATTATCAAATAATATACAAATAGAATATTGGCATTACTGGACTTTAAATAGTGCCCTTACACATTTGCACAGGGAAGTCTGGTCCCCTATTGGGTAAGGAGTTGTGCTGTCAACCCAAAAGCACATGGTTTGAGTACATTAACTGCCCTGTGAGAAAAAAATGGGCAGTCTCTTTCTACACAATTTACAGCTTCCGAAAACCTCCTTAAGGGTCAACCATAGTTGGTTCTGAATCTATGGCACATAACAACAGCTTTTTACATGTCTCAAGATGTCTTTTTTGCCTTAAATACATTACATTTTATAAAATTTCTGTTTTATGTGTGCTGTGTATGTAGAAATAATTTTAATTTCCTTTTCATGATTTATTTAATACATTTTTCTGCTTACAAAGGGCACATAAGGAAAATATTTCTTGAAAAATTGGTACCTTAAGACTACATCTTCCTTTCAAATCCACCAGATGCTATGCTGGAGAAGGAGAGACAATCTCCTGTACCAGTCAGATCTGATTTGAAGTTACATACACACACAAAAAGAATAATTTTTTTTAAATGGTGAAACTAACAAACAAAAGATTACATATTCCTGCTTTTATTTCATTGACATTTTACTGTTTATGGAAATCCCTACCCTTTGATACTAAGTTTGTGCCTTTGACATTTGCAATGTGGTTAATAGGTAAATTAAAGTGAAACCACAAAATCATTTTCTGATGATGAATATGTCTCAGAGTGTAGGTGGGAAAATTGGGCCATATATAAGAGGCACTAGTGATGCCATTGCTGATGTCATGTGGATCTTGGCAGAAAGAGAGTGTAAGAAGAAATGTCTGTCAGTGTTTTATTGACTTACAAAGGCATTTGATTCTGTGAACCACAACAAAATGTTGCTAACATTGAGAAGAATGGGAATTCCCAGAAGACTTTATTGTGCTTATGAGAAAACTGTACCTCAAACAAGAGACATCTAAACAGGAAAGAAAGGTGTGTGTCATGGCTGTATTCTTTTTCCATAACTACTGACTTTGAACAGATCACTTGAGTAGTTGCAATTTGTGAAGAAGAGAATTAGGATTGATGGGGAATTCTCATAAATCACCTATGTTGTATAGATGGCACAGATTTGCTCACTGAAACTGAGGAGAGGACTTGAAGCATTTGCTACAGAAGACCAAGATCTACAGCCTTCAATATGGACTACATCTCAATATTAAAAAACAATAAATCTTTAATATCGGGTGAGTAGGCAACATCATTATAGGTGGAGAAAAGATTGAAATTGTCCATGATTTTGTCTCACTTGAATACATAACAACATCCTTGGTATGAACAGTCAAAACTTCTAAAGATGAGTTGCTTTGGGAAAATCTGCTCTCAGGATTTCTCCATGATATTAAAGAACGGTGATGTAATTTAAAGTCTAAAGTGAGCATTATCCAAGCTATTATCTTCTCAATTGCTTGATGTTGTCTGTATTATGTACTTTTGAGTAGCAACTGACCCATAGTTGATTCCCTGATGGGTTTTCAGAGGCAGTTAATCTCATGAGAGAAGACTGCACATCTTTCTCAAACAGAGCAGCTGGTGGTCTTGGATCACATATTTCCAGGGTTGCAGTACAGCTTCTTGACACTAGGCCACCTGAAAGTTAGACAATAACTAAGGATGACAGAAGAATTGATGATTTTGACTTTTGGTGCTGAAGAAGAGGACTGCATATCCAATGGACTGACAAGACAATAAACAGATCTGTCTTAAAGGATGTTCAACCAGTGTGCTCCTTGGTGGCAAGAATGGTAAAACTTGGTCTTACGCACTTTGGACATGTTGTTAGGAGTTCCCAGCTGTTGGAGAAGAACATCATGGTAGGAAATGTGAAGAGTCAGTGTAAGAGAGGAAAAGCTTTAACAAGATTGATTGGCACAATAACTGTAACAACTGGCTCAAACGTATGGAGATGGTGAGGGTGGCACAAGATTGAAGTTCAGATGTGTTGTTGATAGGTTTTCTACTAGTCCTACCTGACTCAATGGCACATAACAACAAAAACATATGGAGGACAGTAATTATTTACTTTTCAAAAATGAAAAAAATCATCTGAGTAAAATATCGATGTTGAAAATGAATTTTAATCATAACACTTCATACAGACTTATAGTTTCCCACATAACTTGTAAGTCAAAGATAGTCCCATCAATTACCATTCTAAGTCAAATCCTCTTTAGAAGCTAAAAGATCCATTTCTTTGTTAGTAAAAATGCAAATATTTGGAGCCAGAGAAACAAACCCCTGCAATAATATTAGTACGAATTTAATGGTGGAATAAATTATTCTCAGTGAGTACAGTGATTTAAAGTTCCTTTTTCTTTAGTTAATTACCCTGCTTCTTGGGCAGTTAGTGGTATCATATTAGTTTAAAAGGTATAGTGAATTTTACCCAAATAATTTTTTCTCAAATTAAGTTTCACACACTTTAATGAATGAGATCATGTTTTGTAATATAATTCAGGCTGAAGATAGAACGAAATAACAACTTCATCAACCTAGGGAATAAAAAATGTAGAAAAATTTCATTTCAGTATGCCTTGGATGGTTTTGTAAATTGTATATTATACTGTCTAAATTCATATATGCCACCCATGAAGAAACAAACCTATTGACAAATATGGAGGAGAGAATCTCTAAAAATTTAACTTTATTCTTTTCCTCTGATACCATTTTTTATGTGAATATAACATCATCTACTTTTAGTACACTTTCTGTGGGTAGGAGATAATACTGTGAAATGAAGAAATCTCTTGCAGAGATGAATTATAGATAGCTATGTTGATATGATTACACTGAACAACAATAGCAACAATTTATTTTATAGTATTTCAATTTACTGTTAGAACAAAAAGAAAATGCTTGGGAGATCATAACAAACTCAATTATGAGAACATACATAGAAGAGAAGAAATACACAAGATTAAACACTAATTTACTAACTGAAAAGTTGGCAGTGCAAAAACCCACCTTAATAGCACCTCAAAATTAATGCTTAAGAACCTTATGAAGTAGTTCTTTCCTTCAAATATGTATCATCATGAACTGGAATTGTCTCAACCACAACTATCGCCACTTCTGGAGTAAGAGTGCAACGATGCATTCTTTTTGCTTTACATTCCAAGTAAAAGTACTTGAGCCCTAACAATGAAAGCTTGGCTTATACTGTAACATTAAAGTATAACTCTTGTTATGTGCAGAAGGAGTTCATCTTCTATATCCAAAAAAAATCAAAAGAGGAATTGCATTGGGAAAGTCTGCTGTCAGAGACCTCTCCAGAGTACTGAAGAGCAAAAATACCAGTCTGGAGACTAAGGTGTGCCTGATCAAAGCCATGGTCTTTGCGATAATTTGCTATGCATCAGAAAGATGGGCAATGATTAAGGATGATAGAAGGAGAATTGACGCCTTTGCGCTGTGGTACTGGAGAAGAGTACTGGCTGTGGTACTAGGGATATTATAGCTAATGTTAGATGGATCTTGGCAGAAAACAGGAAGTACTAGAGGAATATCTATCTGTGTAGTCAATGAGACTATGCAAAGACATTTTTACTGTGTGGATTACAACAAGCTGTGGCTAACTCTTAGAAGAATAGGAATCCCAGAATAATTGATTGCGCTTATGAGAAGCCTATACATGGACCAGGAGGCAGTCATCAGGACAGAGCAAGGAAGCACGGCATGGCTCAAAATTTGGAAGGGTGTATACGAGAGATGTGTCTTATCTCCATACTTTTCCAATCTATATGCAGAACCCATGAGGCTGGGCTCCATGAGGAGAAATGTGGCATCAAGATTGGAGGCAGACTCATCAATCACCTGTGTTATGCAGATGACAAAATGACACACCCCTGCTTGCTGAAACTGAGGAGGACCTGAATCACTTGCTACGGAAGGTCAAGGATGGCTGCCTTCAACATGGATTGAAGCTCAAGATCAAGAAAACAAACACTTTCACCACTGAGCTGATTGGCAGCATCATGATAGCTGGTGAAGAGATTGAGATTGTTAACAGCTTTAGTTTGCTTGGCTCCACAATCAACACTCTTGGTACCAGCAATCAGGAAAATAAAAGACAAATTGCATTAGGAAATTTGGCTGTCAGAGACTTCTCCAAAGTACTGAAGAGCAATAGTTTCAGTTTAGTGTCTAACGTGAGCCTGTTCCAGGCCATAATCTTTGCAACTACTTGCTATGTGTCAGAAAACTGGATAATGGCTAGGTAGGATACAAGGAAAATTGATACCTTTGAGCTGTGGTGCTGAAGAAGAGTGTTGAATATACCATGGACTGCCAGAAGAACAAATAGATTTATGCTAGAGAGGGAGAGACCAGGCTGCTCCTTGGAGGCAAGGATCCTGAAGCTTCATCTGACATACTTTGGACATGTTGCAAGGCAGGGCCAGTCCTTGGAGAAGGCTGTCAACCTTGGCAGAGCAAGAGAGGAAGACCCTCATTGAGTTGAATTGATTCAGTGACTAGGGTAATGGGGGTAGTTGTGTCAGAAACAGTAAGATTGACACAGGATAAAGCAGGCTTTAGGCCTGTTGTATGTAGGGTCGCTATGAGTAGGAGACTTGACAGCACATAGCAACAACAACATCTTTGCTTTGCAGTGTATTAAACCCTGAAAGCAAGCGATAGGAATACAATCAGGCGGAGTTAACAGCCAGGTTTTGAATGTATCACCATTTCTTTCCTTAGGGAATATACAGTTTCATGTGAGAGTCAGTTGGGAATGGAAGTAGAATTTTGTAGATAGAGGAACCCTCAAGGCCATTGAATGAAATTTTTTTTGTTTCCTAAGTAAAGAAATGTGTTCACGGTGGCTAAAGGAGATGACCACAATAGATCAGCCAATGTGTGGCCACAAAAATCTTCAAGAGAGAAATAGGATTTAGTAGTGAGATTGAATAGGTTTTCTGGGGATATGTTGAAATTTAGTTGTAACTATTATGTCTCATGGAGATCTGGTGGCTTAGTGGTCATGAGCTGCACTGAAGGTATGTGGATTGAATCCACCAGCTGCTCAACTAGAGAAAGATGGGTAGTTTTCCATCATGTGATTTCCTGCCTCTGAAAACTCTCTTGAAGGGCAGCTGTGAGTTAGGTCCAATTCAAAGGTATTCAACAACAACAATTATGTCTCAGATCCTGTGTTATATTTCTTCGTACTTACTACCTCTTTTAAGAAGACCTTCAACAAGATAGATTGACACAATCAATATAACAAGGGGCTTGAGCATATCAGATTGTGAGAGTGGTTTGTTGTTAATGAGTACCATGTAGTAGAGTGACCCTATGAACAACAGAACTGAACCCTGTCCTATCCTGTGCCAACTTCACATTTCCTGACACACTGGAGCCTATTGTGGCATTGTGTCAATCCTCTTTGTTGAAGGTCTTCCTCTCCCTTGCTGACCTTCCACCCTTCCAAGCATCATGTCTCTCTCCAGAGAACAGCCCCACCTAGCAACATGCGTGAAGTATGTGAGGCGAAGCCTTATCATCCTTGCTTCAAAAGATCAGTCTGTCTGCACCCTATCTAAGACATATTTATTTGTTCTTTTCCCAGTCCGTGGGATATTTAGAACTCTTCTCCAACACCAAAGGCATCAATTCTTCCTCTATCATCATAGGGTTTCTCTGAGTAGTAGACAATTTGATGGCACCAACAATCATATCTCTTCTATACTAACTCAAAAAGTTTGAGTTAAGAGTGTTGATTGTGGAACTGAGCAAGCTGTAATTGTTAACAACCTCAGTCTTCTCCATCTACCATGATGCTGCCAATTGACCCAATGGGGAGAATCTTTGTCATCATGATGTTACGCTTCAACCCATACTGAAGACTACAGTTCTTGACCTTCTGCAGCAAGCACTTCAGATCTTCTTCAGTCACAGCAAGCAAGGTTGTGTCATCTGCATAGCATAGGTTGTTAGTGAGCCTTTCTCCAATTCTGATGCCACATTTCTCATAAAGCCCTGCTTCCTGAATGATCTGTTCTGAATATAGATTCAAATAGTATGGAGACAGCCTACATCCCTGACTCATTCCTTTCCTGATTTTGAACCATGCAGTGTTTCCCTGCTCTGTACTGTGAACTGCTTGCTGTTCAAGTATAGTCTTCTGAGATTCCCATTTTCCTCAAGTTTAGCCACAATTTGTTGTGATCCATAAAGTCAACTGCCTTTGCATAGTCAATGAAACACAGTTAGACATTCCTTTGGTACTCTGCTTTCTGCCAAAATCTAGCTGATATTGGCAATTATGTCTTTAGTGCCATGACCTCTTCTAAACCCAGCTTGTTTTTCTAGTTGTTCTATGTCAATGTGCTTTTCAAGACTTTTCTGGAAATCTTCAGCAGAATTTTGTTACTATGTGATATTTGTGATATTTTTCAAGAATTTCCATACTCTGTCTGCTCAGCTCCACAGTCAACACTCTTAACTCCAGCAGTTAAGAAATCAAAAGGTGAATTGCTTTGGGAAAATCTGCTGTCATGGACCTCTCCAGAGCACTGAGAAGCTAGGATGTCAATCTCAAGACTATAATGCAATTAATCCAGTCCATGGTCTTCACAATTACTTGCTATGCTTCTGAGAGTTGGGCAGTGACTAAGGATGACAGAAGACGAATCAATGCCTTTGAATTGTGGTGCTGGAGAATGGTCTTGAACATCGGTCTTGATCATTGGTCTTGAACCAAGGACTTCCTAGAAAACAGATGTTTCTTGGAGAGGGTGAAACCAAGTTTTTCCTTGGAGGGAAGGGTGGAGGACAGCACAGGAGAGGGAGACCCTGGATGAGATGGTTTGATTCAGTGACTGGGGCAATGAGGGTTGGTGTGTCAGAATTAAATCAGCACAGGACAGGACAGGGCTCAGAGCTGTTGTACATAAGGTCACTATGAGTTGCAGATGACTTGATGGCACATAACAGCAACAAAAAAGTTTAAGGAAATGAAAGAGTCTTCATAATGACTTATAAAGCTTAGTAAAGATGATTTCAGATATTCAAATCCATGTCATCTGACTGAAAGTATATGCTCTACCTTTCACCTATCTTCCACACCACTGATTGTGGGCGTAAAGACATTATGGATGTTGAATTTGAAGTAAAAAAAAAAACAAATTGATATTGGACATACATAATGTTCTTTGCTTTTGTAGGGGAAAAGTTTTCTTATATTTTTATGTAAATTGAATATGTATATATTATGGAAGTTCTAATTCTTATAAAGCAAGATCTTGTTTTAAATGTAAGATAGCATTTTTTGAGCACTTTCATCATTTTACTATCATTTAAATAGTTTTTATTAAGTATAAAATTGAATTCATTATTTCTCTTTCTTCTTTGATAACAGCCTTGCAAGAAATTAACATTTAAATGTCAGATTTAGTATAAGTGGATAGTTTCAGATATAAGTTGTAATATAATACTCTTGTGAAATTGACAGATACAAGACAGGCCTACTTGAATACGCTAATTAGTAAAACAAAACAAAGCAAAATGCCGTCTTTTCTTGTATGTCTCCAAGATGAGGCAATGGTTTTCTGAATAAATAAGAAGTAATTTTTTTAAATGTATTCCTTTTTATAAAAAGAAAAAAAAATGTATTCCTTTCTACACATATTCTCCCCTCCGTCTTCTCTTGCCTACCACACAATGCACCCCTTGTGCCACATTATTCTCATACATATGATATTTAACTGTATATTCCTTGCAAGCAGTTCTTCCCTTCATCTCTTCTAATGCAGTGTCCATTATCTATCTGCTCTTTGTCCAATCCCTTTCCAACCCCCTATGTCTGTCCTATTTTATAACAGCAGTGATATCTAGTATTTATCCCTTTGTGACTGATATTTCACTGAACACAATGTCCTTAAGGCTCTTCCATGTAGTGTAAAGTTTTGTGGCTTCATTGTTTTTCACTGCTGCATAGTAGTTCATTGTGTGGGTGTACCACATTTTTCCTATCCATTCTTTTATTGATGGGCACTTGAGTTGCTTTCATCTCTTTGCTATTGTGAATAATGCAGCAATAAACACAGATTTGTATTCATCTATTTGAATTGTGGCACTCATTTTCTTTAGGTATATTTATTCCCAGTAGTGGAATTGCTCGGTCAAGTGGTATGTCTATTTCCAACTTCCTGATAAAGCCCCAAACCACATTCATAGTGTTTATACCATTTTACATTCCTACCAGCAGGGAATGAGTTCTAATCTTTCCACAATCTCACCAGCATTTGTCACTTACTGCCCTATTAAACATTGCTATTGTTGCTGAGGTGAGATGTTATCTCATAGTTGTTTTGATTTGCATCTCTCTTCTAGCTAGGGGTTTTGACCATTTCTTTATGAGAATAAATAAGAAGTCTTGATAATTTAAACTATTCTAAGCATAACATTAGATTTATAATATTCATATTCTAAACTTTGTATTGACTGTATTTTATCAGTTCCTGATTTTGTTTTTAATTTTCCAGAGTGTTAATACTTGCAACCTTAGATTTCAACCAGCTGTAAAAATCTGTTTGGGTTTTTTGTTTGTTTATTTGTTTTTGTTTTTATGGATATATTTTAACAGGCCTCTTAAGAAGCCCTAGTGGTCTAGTGATGAAAATGATGGGCTGCTAAACTCAAGGGCAGATGTTTGAATCCATCAGCTGTTCCACAGGAGAAATATTGACTTTCTTTTTGCCTTTGAGTCTGAATCAACCCTCCACTGAATTTCTGAAGCTATAAACTGCATAAGAGGTGATTATTCATATTTCTCCCCTGGAGTTGCTGGTAGGTCCAAACTCAGCAAAGCACAACCTTTTGGACTACATCACCAGAACATTTTTTTTCAACATTTCTGTCTGATCTAATGAACTTTGGTGGCCTAATGGTAAGAAAATTTGCTACAATCCCAAAGTCTTTGTTAAAATTACAGGCTTGGAAATACTATGAATTGAGATTTACTCTGTGGCAATAAATTTGCTTTTCCATTTGTTTTTCTGTGTTTTTACTGCCTAGGAAATAACAGTGGAAAGAGGCATTCATTTATTTTTGCATGGTTTCTATAAAAGCATTTTTACACACACACACACAAAATATCATCCTTGATTCAAATTGGAGCAAGCCAAATGTCATAAAACATAATTTTTGTTAGTTTTGCTGAAATAGAGTTAATTGATTAAAATATTTTAATCACATGTTTTTGTTCTTTATCTGTTGAGTTGGAACAGACTCGTAGTTGATACTAACCCTCCACTGGGTTTTCAGAGGCTTTAAATCACGCAAGAGGATACTGTCCATCTTTCTCCAGCAAAGCTGCTGGTGGATTTAAACTGTATGTTTTTGGTTTAGTGACATAACTCCTTACTTGCATAGATTAATTTATTTGAAATAAGACCACAAGTTTCTAAGGTTTATCTACTTGTATTTTCAAATACGAATGGAAAAATAGAATGCTTTAAGATTAGAGTCTATTTTTTAAAACATAAATAGAATGAATATTCAGTAACTAATTAATATCCTCAATATACCCATTGTTTTAAACACATTCACAGGATCTTCTATAAAGTCCTCCCTACTGCAGAGTTTGTGAATTCTCAGGAATTTAATCATGAGACTACTTTCAGGACTTAAATTCTTCTTCTATTTTTTTTTTTCTTAATCTCCTTAAAAATAAAAGTCACAAAGCAATTTTTTAAATTAATAAACTTAATCAGTTGAAATCTTTGCCACACTTACAGCCAAGAACACTTCAGATTGTCTCATGGTACTTTCAGAACCATCTAGTAGCTTAATTATGCTCATTGCAGGTGTCTTCAAAATCTTAGTAATGTGGTCAGTGATTTTTGTTTATTCAACTAGATTTGAATTGTAACAACTTTTCTTTAAAAAAGTGTTTGTTTAATATTTTTGTTTGGTTTATATGATTTCTCAAAACAATTATGATTTGGATTATATGATTTATCAAAACAATTGTTAAAATAAAAGGTATGTATAGCATTTTACATTGCTCAGAATGTCTGAACAAATGTCTGAACCACAATGTCTGAACAAATGGAAAAACAAAAAATGTGAAAGGCAACCCTGGTCGAGAGAAGAGAGGAGAAAAATGCAAAAATATGCCAGAGTTTGATAGACAAAGGGATCTGGGGGTAAAAAACCAAAACAAAAATGTACGTGAATGCAACATAATATGTTGTTGTTGTTGTTATGTGCCGTCGAGTCGTTTGCGACTCATAGCGACCCTATGTACAACAACCCTAAACTCTGCTCTATTCTATGCCGATGGTACTGCGTCTGACATACCCATTCCAATTACCCCAGTCACTGAATTAATCCACCTCAGGGAGGGCCTTCCCCTCCTGGGCACTCCCTCCACCCTCCCAAGCATGATGTCCCTCTCCAAGGACCTCTCCCTCCTTACAACATGTCCAAAGTATGTCACACGAAGCCCCAGAATCCTTGCCTCCAAAGAGCAGACTGGTTTAACCCTCTCCAGGATGAATCTGTTTGTTTTCTTGGCAGTCCATGGTATATTCAATACTCTTCTCCAGCACCACAGATCAAAGGCATTAATTCTCCTTCTATCCTCCCTAGTCATTGTCCAACTCTCTGATGCATAAGTGACTGCAAAGACCATAGGCTGTATCAGATGGATCTTACTCTCCAGAGTGACAGCACTGCTTTTTGGTACCCTGGAGAGCTCCCTAAAATCAGATTTCCCTACCGCAATATGTTTTTTTTTATTTCCTGGCTGCTGGTGCCAAGAGTGTTGACCATGGAGCCAAGCAAACTAAAGTTGTTAACAATCTCAATCTCTTCACCATCCATCCTGATGCTGCCAATTGGTACAGTTTTGAGAATCTTTGTCTTCTTGACATTGAGCCTCAATCCATACTGAAGGCTGCAGTCCTTGACCCTCTGCAACAAGTGCATCAGGTCCTCCTCAGTTTCAGCAAGCAGAATTGTGTCATCTGCATAACACAGATTGTTAATAGATCTTCCACCAATCCTGACGCCACAGTTCTCCTCATAGAGCCCAGCCTCTCGGATAATCTGCTCTGCATACAGGTTGAAAAGGTATGGAGACAGGACACATACCTGGCATACACCTTTCCCAATTTTGAACTATGCAGTGTTTCCCTGCTCTCTTCTGACGACTGCCTCTTGGTCCAAGTATAGGTTTCCCAAAGGTATGTGGTTCAAATCCACCAGTTGCCCCACAGGAGAAGGAGGAACAGTCTCCCTGTATGCAATCTACTGTCTCTGAAAACCCACTGTAGGGTTCACTATGGGTTGGTTCTGACTCCACAGTACACAACAACAATTTGATCTTGTTTTTGTTGCTATTGTTATGTGCCGTCGAATCGCTTGCGACTCATAGCAACACAGTATACAACAACCCTAAACTCTGCTCTGTCCTTTGCCAATCTCACCGTCTCCGATACATCCATCCCGATTACCCCAGTCACTGAATCAATCCACCTCATAGAGGGCCTTCCCCTCCTGCACTGTCCCTCCACCCTCCCAAGCACGATGTCTCTCTCCACGGATCGATCCCTCTTTACAACATGTCCAAAGTATGTTAGAAGGAGCCTCAGAATCCTTGCCTACTAGGAGCCGCCCTGTTTGACCCTTTCAAGGCTGAATCTGTTTGTTTTCCTAGCAGTCCATGGTACCCTCAATACTCTTCTCCAGCACCACAGCTCAAAGGCATCAATTCTCTTTCTATTCTCCCTAGTCATTGTCCAACTCTCTGACACATAAGTGACTTCAAAGACCGTGGCCTGTATCAGACGCACCTTAGTCTCCAGAGAGACATCATTGCTCTTCAATACTTTGGAGAGGTCCCTAATAGCAGACTTTCCCATCGCAATTCATCTTTTAATTTCCTGCCTACTGGTGCAGAGAGTATTGACTGTGGAGCCAAGCAAACTAAAGCTGTGAACAATCTCAATCTCTTCACCATCCATCCTGATGCTGCCAATTGGTCCAGTGGTGATAATCTTTGGCTTCTTGACATTGAGCCTCAATCCGTATTGGAGGCGGCAGTCCTTGACCCTCTGCAGCAAGCACTTGAGGTCCTCCTCAGTTTCAGCAAGCAGGGTTTAGTTATCTGCATATTGCAGACTGTTGATAGATCTTTCAACAATCTTGACCCCCACATTCCTCCTCATAGAACCCAGCCTCCTGGATAATCTGTTCTGCATACAGGTTGAAAAGGTATGGAGACAGGACACATCCCTGGCGTACGCCCTTCCCAATTTTGAACCGTACAGTGTTTCCTTGCTCTGTTCTAACAACTGCCTCTTGGTCCAAGTATAGGTTTTGCATTAGCACGATCAAGTATTCTGGGATTCCCATTCTTCTCAGAGTCAGCCACAGTTTGTTATGATCCACACAGTCAAATGCCTTTGCATAGTCAATGAAACACAGATAGACATTCCTCTGGTACTCCCTGCTTTCAGCCAAGATCCATCTAACATTAGGTATAATATCCCTAGTAACATGACCCCTTCTACATCCAGCCTGGACTTCTGGCACTTCTCTGCTGATGTGCTGTTCCAGTTGTTTTTGGATAATCTTCAGTAGAATCTTGCTTGCATGTGAAATTAATTATATTGTTCTACAATTTTCACATTCTGTTGGGTCACCCTTCTTTGGAATGGGAACAAATATATATCTCTTCCAGTTAGTTGGCCAAGTGGTTATTCTCCAGATTTCTTGACACAACTTGGTGAGCACATCCAGGGCCGCATCTGTTAGCTGAAATATGTCAATTGGTATACCATCTACTCCTGGGGCCTTATTTCTTGCTATTTCCTTCAAAGCAGCTTGAACTTCTTCCTTCGTCACCATAAGCTCTTGCTCATATGTTGTTTCATGAAATTCTTCTGTGTCTGCCAATTCCGTTCTACCTAAAGCATCCTTGATTATAGCAACTAATCTGTAAAAATTCATATTATTATTGCTATTGTTGTTGAGTTGAAACTAACACATGATTGACCCTCCAATGGGTCTTCAAAGTGTCTATATCACAAAGGAGGAGATTCTCCATTTTTCTGCTAAAGAACAACTGGTGGATTCAGATGCCTTTGTGTTGACAGTGCAATTCTTTATCACTAAGCCAACAGAGCACTCCTGTAAAAAGACATTTAATAATCAAGGGACTAAAGAATAATATATAATGTTCAAGTGAGTACGATGAAGATAGCAAAACCCAGGCTCTCTTAAACATGATCTCATTATTTTGGACTGCAGTGCATATAATTCTCCAGGTAATTGAAAAAACAAAATAATCGTGAAGATTTTTTCTATTTAGAAGTGAATAGCTTTATATATAAGCCTACAATCTGTTCCCTTCCTCTTTTGACTGCTGCTACGTAGATTGTTGGTTTGAAGGTCTGGAAACTCCCCTTTCCTTCAGAGATGATGACGAACTTGATGACTGGCGTACATGTCTCTCACGTCGAGTTTATCAACACTGATGGATCTGAACCCTTTGCAGAGTTTATTTGTCTTTAAAGTGTTTTAGGAAACCTCCACTAATTGGATTATTTTATCTGTTTCACAAAGTGTTAAAATGGATGAGTGGTGAGTGACTTTGCAATTATTTCAGAATTATATTGTGTCTGTTGTTGTTCTTGTATGTGTTGAGACAATAAGTTTCCTTTTGTTTAGTAAAATTGGACCTGGGAAACTTAAGTTGAATAAATTAGTTGCTATATGGCATGAAAAACATTTCATTGTTTGGTTTTTTAATTGAATTACAAGAAATTTTGAAAAACCTGTTAGGCGTATTTTTAAATTTATTTATACAGAAGATTACTCACTCTTTGCCCTAATACTATGCCTTTCGTAGTGAGTGTCATTGATCAAAGGGCGAGGAGTTGCCCTGCCAACCCAAAGGCAGACAATTCAAGTTTACTAGCTGCTCTGCAGGAGAAAAATGGACAATCACCTCCATTTTTGAAAACCCACTAGGGGATCACCTATGAGTCAATTTCTACTCTTAGAAATCAGTTTGAGTTTGTTTTGAGTTTTATATGTTATGCAAATGTTAACTGCTAATTAATGTTTATATTACCTATACCTTATATGTTCTGGATATTTCTATGACCCCAAGAAAAACATAAACTAAAAGGTAGAGACAAAGAATCATGCTTTCTAAATGTTTAATGAATACTTTAATACTTAATACATTAAATACTTCAAGTATCATTTTAATGACTTATAAAAGACATTTTAAATACTATAACTATTCTACTATATTATTTTAAATATTTTTTAACAGAATTATATAGAATCAAAATAGGATATGTTATGTGCTTCTCTAAATAATTCTTCCTTTTTTTTTCTCCCTCAGGTACTGGCTGACAAACAAAGTTCCCATCAAAAGACCAAGCACAGGTCTCCTCATGTACACACTTGCCACAAGATTCTGTGACGAAATTCACCTTTATGGATTCTGGCCTTTCCCTAAGGATTTGAATGGAAAAGCTGTCAAATATCATTATTATGATGATTTAAAATATAGGTACTTTTCCAATGCAAGTCCTCACAGAATGCCATTAGAATTCAAAACGTTAAATGTGCTACATAACAGAGGAGCTCTAAAACTGACAACAGGAAAGTGTGTAAAGCAATAAAGCACATGCAAATCAGACAAAACTGAATATGCACTTCTTTTCTGAAGAAGGGTTATAAAGTTTGAAAATAGGATCCAAATCAAGACTTGGTTTCGGCATCTAACAAACATTGATCAGACTGATATATGTTTGTGAGACATCCATTACCAGCTGGTGAAATATCTGCAAAGTGCTCTAAAAATTAAATATTTTGACTTCAAGGGTCCTAGTAAGTGCCACTTCCACTAAGAACACAGCTTGAATGTATAATCAGTAGTGTTTACAAGATCCAGCAATGCATTCATCGTTTGGGAAAGCAAATATGTTCATCACTGCTGGGCTGCCACAGCAAAGCCAAGCACATTAGAAGAGGAAACCAGGAACATGACTTCAGCCCTTGGGGAAATCAAACCATACTTGTCAGCAGAAATCACTAGGAAAACAGTTTGAGCAGTGAAATCCATAAGATCAAACAACTCAAGTAAATGCCTTCTGTCAGGACTCTTGAGTCTGATCATGAATTTTATGTTCTTGTTTATATTTTAGTTTGTGTTCTGGAATCTGTTTTGGTTTGGGTAGTAGGGTGCTTAAAATTACTTTCTCAGATAAATATGAATGAGATAAACCTTAAAAGAATCATTTTTAAGGCTCTATTTTTAAAAAGGGGAAAATTACACAGAGTTTTTTTTTTAAAAAGGTTTTACTTTGCACAACTGTTAACCTCCAAAAATTTTTTTGATGGTGTAGAAGGTACCAACTAAACTGTACCACTTTGTAATTTGAGATGTTCCATGTTTTCTGAGATAAAAAATTAGCAGGAAAAATGTACTTTTGGTACCAAAGATTACAGTGATAGTTCTACACAACAAATCTTTCTCCTTTCATGACATAATATATTATTAAGATATTAATATATTATTATGCTAATATTGTGATTAAATTATTTTAATTTTTTCCTACTGAAACATTTTTATTTGAACGAAGAATTCCACATCTTTTACATTTATTAATAATTTTGTGGAAACTCCTTATCCACTGGAATAATTGATTGAGAGCTGAAATATGACTTCCAACTCTTCAGTATTGCCCTTATTATTCAAAATAGAAGATCAGCTTAAAAAGTCTACCAGTGTTAAATTTCTTAGAGAAGATACAATGTAATCAGTAGAGGTTGATTCCCTAACAGCTATGGAAAATTTTAAGAAATTTAACAATAAAGTTATGTATCAATAAGTTGCACTTCAAATGAACTGAGTTTTTCAATACTCTTTTTGAAATTAAATTTGTCACTATATCATATTAATGTGGTTTTAAAACAACATTAAAATATTACTAATATAAAATGACTTTTAAAATGTTAATATACAATAGATGTGACCAATAAGCCAATGTTCTGGTAACTTTTCTGATATAAGGAGGTAGTTTTGATGACAAGGTAATTCTTTAGAAATAAAAAGGCAGAAGCACTGCATTCCCACTTCTAGTCTCAGCGTAAACAAATTCTCTGACTTCTTCTTTCTTAAAGAAGTCAGTCTTAAAAAAGGAGAAATAACAGATGAATCTGTTTGTTTTGTTTAGTTTTATTTTATGGAAGGGAAGAAAAGAAGAAATAGAGAATATAAATATATATACATATATCAATACATAAGTGTATATGTATATATATATATTCATGGAAAGGAAATTCATAGCAGTAAAGTTATCAATATTTTTAATAGGTGATATTATTTCAGAAAATATGGAAGAACCTAAGGACACAGGTTATATTTCCTAAAAAATTTGTGTCTCTTAGAAAACAAAATAAAATGTATAAAGGAGGAAAAATGGGGGATAAATAGTTAGGAGGTCTGCTGGCATAGTCTTCAAGGCATTGTACACAAGGCCATGCCTCTCTGGCAATTAAATCTACCAGCGACTCCATGAGAGAAAGATGAGCAATCCCCTCCTGTGTGGTTTACAGCCTCAGAAATCTCAGTGGAAGGTCAGCTATGAATTGGTTCAGAAGTGATGTTAAGAGGCAGAGCTAAAAAGGAGTAGAATATTGAAGCACTTTTATCATTAAACTACTTATGAACTCTTTGGAACTTTGAAAGAATTAAGTACATGTTTTGAATTTAAATTGAAAAATGTCATTTATGTACTAAACAAAAAGATAGATGAGTTCAAGACCTTCGATGCGGACTCTTCAGAGACGATAAGTGGCTCTAATTGCCCTTGTTTGGATTTAATGATAGTCCAGAAGTCACAAAGTCAATTCTTATGGGTAAAATCTATCCAAGCACTCATTCAAGGTTTTAAAAATACGCAGTAAGGTACCTTGCCAACTTTTTCTGCTTTTTCAACAAATTATTCAAACAAATTTAAAGGCCATGGCAAACACATCCCAACTCATCCACTGTTCTGTGCATTGATATTTATCTCATAGATGCATTGAGTAGTGCCTTTTTAGCTTCTTCACGTTGCTTTGTTACCCTATGTGTTGTGTTTTCTAAATACATTGCCCAGTTCTGAACATGTTCAGCTTAAAAAAAAAGGGCTTCAGTATTGACTGAGACTACTTTTGTTCATCTCAGGGAACTTTCAATAGTCTAGAATGAATTCAATTAAAGGCATTTAGTGTTCAAAGAAGACGAACTGTACAAGCTCATTTCATTCCCTGTTGTATACCGTTTCATCTGCCCTCCTCCTTGACTATCTGCTGTGGTATTTTACAGGGACAGGGCAAGGAGATCATCAAAGGCCAACAGCAAGATTGGGATAAAGAACTGAAGTTTTACCCATAAGGGACCAGGTTTAAGTCAATCAGAAATGCATACTTGAAATAACTGGATTTTCTCCCCTTTGGACAATTATATGTTCACAGCTTTAATTTCTTTTATTTTTTAAAAAAAATGGCTTAATCTTATGCCTGGCAATGCACAGGCAGCTGACCATGAAAATATTCCTGTATGTTAGAAAACTTGGTTGTTACTGTGCAGTTAACATGAACAGGCCATGGAAATATTTTCATTATTATCCAGTTTGTTATATAATAAATATTAACTTACATAAATATCAGTAATAGATCTTCTAGACTGATGGTTCAGTCTTCATGACTGATGAAATTACTGTGGATGTTTTTTCTATCTGAAAGAAGGTGCTGGGAATTCAAATGTCTTCATAGATTGTGTATCATAGAAATTATATATCAGTTGCTAATGGGAATTTCTATACATCTGCTTATAGAAACAATCTATTTAAATAATGCTATGGGTAGTGTACATACCTACTAGTTATTAAGCTACACAGGAAAAATCAAGGGTGAACAAAGTAATTTTTTTCTAAATGAGCCAGTTAGTCATAATACACATTATATGGTATTTGGTTCATAAGGGAGTTATTTTCATGTGTTTATTGTATGGAGTATTATAATAGTAAAGAGTTGTGGGAAGAACTACATAGTTAGTTGTTATATCTGCAAGTTTGAGAGTTTGTCCATCAATCATTATCCATATATACTGATGTTTTAAGAATCAAGTGAGTGAAGGTTATTGGTTATATTGGTCAAAAAATGTCCAAATAAAGCCCACCTAGAAATAGATATTTTATTATATATATGCTATAGAAATATCTATATAGTACAAATATACATGTGTGATGCATATACACAATGTTATATATGTGTATCTGTGTGTGTACACACAGGGTCTGTAATATAAACACACTAGATTTGTGTTATACTAACATCTTCAGGGTCTGCACTGTGAATCACTCTGGAGAAAAGCCCCTTTTTGAATAAAGTTCTTTTGAGACTTTAGCCACAAATCCTGCTTTAAGAGAATTATTTACAACTAAATTCTATGTTGCTCATAGCTAGAGTTACAATAAGGGACAAAGATAAATAAATGTCTATTTAAAGATATTAATGTCTTTAAGCTTGTAATGTATTTGAAATGCAGTTTTCAGATTGTGGCTTTAGGTCTCCTGTCTCTCACATAAGTAGCACTTTTATGAAAATACTCTTTCTTTGTGTAGGCAAAAGCACAAGTGTTTCAAATGTATATAACAGGATAAAAAAAGAGTTTACAGAGATAGCATTGCTGCACAGATTAATTGCTACTGAGTGTTTCTTAAACAATCTGTGGAGTTGAAAGATGAGGTTTCTTCTGTCAGGTTCATTCTGTTCAACACTGTTTCCCTATTGTTTTATTGTTTGTGTATAGCTACTGAGTATTATTGTTCTATCATTTATAAAATTGTAAAATAAATTAAATCCATTTTTTTCAATTTTGTATTTTATCTCTTTTATCTGCATCTTCTGTTTCACTTTGTACGTCCAATGCCAAATGCAAATTTTGTACTTGTCTTCTCTTACCCTGACTCTAAACTTTGGGCATGTTGATAGGAGAGGCTGTTCCTTGGAGAGGTACATTATGCTTGGGAAGGTGGAGGAACAACGAATAAGAAGAAGAGCCTCAACCAGATTTATTGACACAGTGACTGCAACAACAGGTTCAAGTATGTCAGAGATTTAGTATTACCTGGGACAGGACAGAGTTCATATCTGTTGTTCATAGGATTGCAATGAGTCATACCAGACAACAGCAAACAACAACAACCCTCAGTCCACTCATATCTCACTCCACAAACCAATCCTTTTAGAATGTATATGTAGAAATTTCAGCAGCATTGAAAGACTCAGAGCAATATTCTCTGAGTTCCATTCTGTTGTTGAGGGAATTGAGTAATGTATTGTGATCCTTATAGCAAATTTATATTCTCATTGTCTGCTATCAGAGGGCCATTCCAGTTTTATGGCTGAGAGGCCAAGGGTTCCTTAAGCACTTCTGTTTGTTCCATTTGCTATTGTTTTTACATTTTCCCTTCCAAGAGATGATTCTGAAAATCTACATGATTAAGTATGCAACCATGTCTTCTGTAACTGGAAAATTTATAGTGCTTTATTGTTCTTTGCACAAATTATTAACTGCATCATGAGGTCACTTTTAGCATTGTTCAGTTATTAAACATTTTCTGGAGTTAAGAACGAGCCATTAATGTGAATTGATGAGTATACTTACTCTTAACTAATCAATTGTCTTGTTATCTGTCGTTTTGCATGTACAATAGTAGTAGAAATACACAGCTATTTTGGACATTAATGACATACAATTTGCAGTTACAAATGTCAAAGTGTGAGAGTAATGCTGGCTATGGTGTTTAAGGCTATATGTCATTGAAGCTAGGCAGTCAGTATCAGTGATTTGGTAGTTATGTAATGATGTCCTACTCACTTGCCATTTTATATAACAGTAATTTTTTTATAAAGGCCTGGGTTATTGAATTTAACCATATACATAAGAGATGAGTGAGTGTATAGACTTTCACATCAGCATTTTATTTACACAGATCCTTTAATTTTCTAAGATCCATATTAATTAATCTTTTGTACATATGAATAGAATTTAAATAGTTCTTTCTAAAAATTAATTAAAAAATGCTTCTAGTATCAATTATCATTTCAAACTGCTTATTTAAAGGTAGTATTTCTCACAACACGGTGTGAGTTGATTAAATATGGCCTCGTATTTAATAAGGCTTTTGGCTGCAAGTCTGGGGTTATTTCCAGGATGGGACGATGAGTGGAATGGCCGGATTCTGTAAAAGTGTGTTTTCTGGTTTGGGGTTGAGAATAGTTTATGGCTTTGCCCACAACAGGGAGTAAGCTGATGGGATTTGGTCTTGTATTTAAAAAGGCTTGGGGGCCCTTGGGCCTTTAGCACTCAGACCTGTTTTGTGGTTTTTTGTTTGTTTGTTTGTTTGTTTTTAATCTTCCGAATAAAACAGGCTTGACAGAAGTGGCATCCACTTAAAGGAAAAAAAAGCTTGCCTCCAGAAACTCTGTGAACTCGGAGAAAGAGGGGTTATGTGTTCAAGACTTTTGTTTCTAAGGTCGCTATGGGTCGTTTACGAATCTAAGGCACTTAACAACACTTGCTCAAAATACAGATGTTATTGTTGATTGCCATAGAGTCAAGCATGACTCATAGTGAATAAAATATGAATAAAAGGCCTAAATCCTTTCTATAACTAACTATATTCATCAAAGTTCATTGATTTCCCAGAGGAATGTTGTTTAGGAAGTGGATGTCCCTCCTGCTTCCAAAACTGTCTTAAGCTGGGAGCTCCACTAAACACATAAAACCACTCTTTTTTATCTTTTTATTTTATAATACAGGGAAATCCTTTGCAAAGTATGTCCTGAGGAACATTATTGTTAAAGGTACTATGTAAATGAAGGTTTGTGCTTACATATTTCATTTCTGTGTTGTTGTTGATTTCTGTCGAGTTGACCATGACTCATAGCGACCCTATGAACAAAAGGCCTGAATCTTTTCTATAACTATCAACATTTAACAAAGTTCATAGAGTTTCCATAGGCATGTTGTTTAAGAAATGGATGCCAATCCAGCAACTATAACATTCAAAATTCATAAGGCATGATAGCATATTCAAAAGTGAAAAGTCTAGAAGGATTTTAAATTTTCTAGCCAAGAATTCTCAAATGTGTTATGGTTTTTTCCTCCTTCAATTGATATGGACCATACTTAAAGAAATATCAGATTATACTGTTTATTAAAATCTGGACTTGTTTTCATTCACAGCAATGATTATAGTGCAAGATTGAGCAGTGTTTTATTCCATTGTGCAGAGGTTTTCAATGAATTTCATTTTTAAAGGGAACAACAGTAGCGTGGGAAAGACTGAGTATGACCAAAATTATATCTATACAATTATTTCCTCATCAGGAAGATACACAGAACCAAACAAATAGCTTCAAATTCAGACATGCCCCCACTATGCTTCTGCATCTATTTTTACTAATTATTGTTGGTGTTATATGACATCAAGTTGGAACCAGCCCACAAAACACTGAAGCTTGTTTTTGTTGTTGTTGTTATGTGCCGTCGAGTCGTTTGTGACTCATAGTGACCCTATGTACAACAGCCCTAAACCGTGCTCTATCCTGTGCCAATCTCATTGCCTCTGACAAACCCATCCCGAGTACCCCAGTCA
>NW_006400272.1:310182-360161 GCF_000299155.1 Elephantulus edwardii
TTGTCTTCTTGACATTGAGCCTCAGTCCATATTAAAGGCTGCAGTCCTTGACCCTCTGCAGTAAGTGCATGAGGTCCTCCTCAGTTTCAGCGAGCAAGGTTGTGTCATCTGCATAACGCATAAAGCTTGTTTTTAGAGGCTGTAAATTACATGGGAAGAGACTGTCCATCTTTCTCCAAAGTTCTACTAATTATCAGGTGTGACATTCATTTACAATGACTCATAGACTTAACTTTACTCACAGTTGTAGAGTTTATTTAAAAAAATAGTTTGGGAGGTGAGAAAGGCAAAGGATATTATACAGTGAAAGTCCACATTTTAGTGAATAGTAGTACCAAATCAGACAAGATAGAATTATTTGAAACAATATCTCAATAAAAAAATGAAACTCCAGGTTTAGCCCGGTAGCACAAATGCAAGAAGCCTCTGAGTTCCTCAGTTGTCCGGCAATCTTTTTGTCTTATAGCAGATATAAGTCAACCCTGAGCTCTTCCTTCAATCATCCCACAAGCAAAAACTTTGACTCTGTCTCTGTCTCCATGATTCTGTCTGACTACACTGTTTTCCTGCCTTGCCATAGTCTAACTAGCTATCCCTTTTATGTTGCCCCCACATCTGTTGATGTAAAAAACACTGATCAACAGTGAAACACATGCTTGTAGTCAGGCAGCTGGGGACCACGTCCATAGAGGAGGCTAAGGCAATTACTAGAAAACCATTTTCAAAAGCCAGGAATTGACTTAATGGTGTCTAATAATAACTACATATTTATAATACACTACAAAAGAGTAAATATAAATTACTGTACTCAATTATCCATATAATTTGAATTGTTGTTGTCATTAATTATCATCAAGATTTCTACCAACTTTTGCAGTCAGAAATCTATCAAATGTGCTACTAAGAAGGATTAACATGGAATGTCAAAGTAGGGAACAGGGAAGAAGGATCAGTAGTTGGAAAATACTGATTTAGAGACAGAAATAAAGCTGGAGATGGAATAAGTAAATTCTGTACAATGATTTATTCATTGCAAATACCTTTTATAAGAACAAACAAAGACTCTACACGTGGATTTCATCTGATGCTGTGCATAGGAATCAGATTGATGACATCAGTGTAAAGAATCACTGGAGAAGTTCATTATCAACTGTGGAAACCAGATCAGGTGCTGATTGTGGAACTGACCATCAACTACTTATATGCAAGTTCAAACTAAAGCTAAAGAAGTTTATATTAAATCCACAGGAACAAAGAAATTTAAATCAAATCCACGGGAACTAAAATTTGATCCTGAGCCTGTCCCACCTGAATTTCAAAACCATCTCAGGAACAGATGTGTGGCCTTGAACACATGAGTGAAGATCAAATTAGCTGTGGGAGGATATCAATAATATCATCCATGAAGAATGCAAAAGTTCGTTACAAAGACTGGGGTAAGAAAAGACTGAGATGGATATCAGAAGAGACTGTGACTATTACATTAGAACACTGAGATATCAAAGCAAAGGGAAAAAAATCAAGATGCTTAGGAGCTTAACAAGATTTCAAAGGGTCATGTGGGAAGACAAAGCAAAGTATTATAATAAAATGTGCAAAGAGCTGGAGTCAGGAAATCAAAAGTGACAAACCCACTCAAAATTTCTTAAGCTGAAGGAACTGAAGAACAAATTCAAGCCTTGAGTTGCAATACTTACTTAAAAATGCTTTGGGCAGATTATTAAATGATCCAGAAAGCGTTAAAAGGAGATGGAAGGGGCATACAGAGTCACTGTACCAAAAATTTTGGCAATAAAGAATTTAATGAAAAACCATATGAGCAAGGGCCTGTGGTAATGAAGGAGAAAGTTCAAGTTGCTCTAAAAAAATTGGCCCAAAACAATTCTCCCAGAAATTTATGGCATACCAATTAACATACTTCAACAAATAGACATTGCCCTGGCTGTACTTCCCAAGTAGTGTCAAGAAATCTGGAGGACAACCAGCTGGCCAACTGACTAGAAGTAATCCATATTTGTTCCCATTAAAAAAAAAGGTGACATAACTTTACAGAAATTATTGAACAATATAATTAATATCACATGCAAGCAGAATCCTCCTGAAGATTATCCCAAAACAACTAGAACAGCATGTCAGCAGAAAACTGCCAGATGTACAGGCTGGGTTTAGAAGAGGCCGTAGTATTAGAGATATTATAGCTAATATTAGATGGACCTTGGCTGAAAGCAGAAAGTACCAGAGGATTGTCTATATGTATTTCATTGACTATGTGAAAGTGTTTGACTGTGTGGATCACAACAAACTGTGGCTAACTCTGTGTAGAGTGAGGATCTCAGTACACTTGATCATGCTTATGTGAAACTTAGACCAGGAGGCAGTTGTGAGAACAAAGTAAGGAAACACTGTGTGGTTGAAAACTGGGAAGGACATGCCAGGATTGCACCCTGTCTTCATTTCTTTTCAAATTATATGTGGAATTTATAATCTTGGAGGCTGGGCTGTAGGAGGAGGAATGTGGTATCAGGATTAGAGGAAGAGTCATCAACAACTTGTGTTATGCAGATTACAAAACCTTGCTTGCTGAAACTGAGGAGAACCTGAGGCATTTGCTGCAGAAGGTCAAGGACTGCAGCCTTCACTATGGATTGAATCTCAACATAAAAAAACCAACACAAAAACAAAAAAAAAACCACAACACAACAGACAAAGATTCTCACTATTGGGGCGATTGGTAGCATCATGATAGAAGGTGACGAGATAAAGATTTTTAACAGCTTCAGTTCTTTGGCTCCACAATCAACACTCTTGTTATCAGCAGCCAGGAAATCAAAGGACAAATTGCAATGGGGGAAATCTACTGTCAGAAACCTCACTAGAGTACTGAAAAAAAAACAATGTCAGTCTGGAGACTAAAATGTGCCTGATACAGGCCATGATCTTCTGAAGTACTTGCTATGCATCAGAAAGCTGGACAATGGCCAGGTATAGCAGAAGGAAAATTGAGTTGTGGTGCTGGAAAAGAGTATTGAATATACCATAAACTGTTAGGAGAACAGGCTTAACCTGGAGAGGATAAAAGCAGCTTGATCCTTGAAGGCAAGAATTCTGAAGGTACACCTGACATACTTTAGGCATGTTGCAAGGGGAGTCCTGTCCTTGGAGAGGAACATCTTGGGAGGGTGGAGAGACAGTGTAAGAGAAGACCCTTGGATAAGATGGATTGACTCAATGACTAGCTTAATGGGGGCTGTGTGTAGTAGATGATGAGGTTGGCCCAGGATAGATCAGGGTTTAGAGCTATGAACATAGGGTTGCTATGAGTTTCAAGTGATTCGAAGGCCAAAAACAACATAACAATTATCAAATCAGCTATGGCAATCAGCAACCATATGAACAACAATCTGGACATTGTCCTCTCCTGTGGCAACCACACAAGTTTCTGATATGCTCAAGCCTATTGTTAAAGTCACTTTGTCAGTCCATCTTTTTAAAGATCTTCCTCTATTTCAGTGACCAGCTACTTTTCGAGCATGATGTCCTGTTCCAAGGACTTGTTCATCTTGACGAGATGCCAAAAAGTGTGTTAGAAAAATATTCGCCATTCTTGCCTTTAAGAGGATCCCTAGTTGCATCTCCTCTAAGACAAATTTGTTCTTTTAAATCTAGAATACCATATCATTTTAATTAGACAGGGCTCTCCAAATTGTTTTCTAAACTTTATTTTGTTCTCCGTAACTGAACTAAACAACTCAACTGGCAAACGCTTACAGTGCTAAGTACAAACTAGAATCTACCTATACAATGACTAGAAAATTTATAGGTCCAATTTATATCTACCATATTTTACTTTGACAAAATATGTATTGAAAGGAGACCAAAAATTGTTCTTAATGCTTTGTAAACACCAACTGATTTAATCCTCATACCAAGCAATTTTCAGTACAGTACTTATCAACATATCAAAATCAGAGATGAGATAACGTACAAAAAATAAACAAAACTGAAATTTATATTTTCATTGAGTCAAAAGAAACTCATGGTTCCTTTGGTTTTCTGAGACTGTAAATTGTATGGGAGAAGATTGTCCAATTTCCTCCCACAGAGATGCTGATGACTTAGAAATGCCCCCAAAACATGGTCTCTGTGTTAGCAGTTCTCCTCTTAGACTATGCCACTAGAGAGGTTGAACTTATAAGTTGGAAAATAGCTAAGGATGCCAGAAGAAGAATCAATGCCTTTGAGTTGTGGAGTTTAATAAGAGTACTGAGTATTCCATGGACTACCAAGAAAACAAACAATTCTGTCGTGGAGAAGTGAATGCAAAATATTCCTTGAAGGCATCTTTGAGTGTGTTGTGAAGAGGGTCCAGTCTTGGAAAAGGTCATAATGCTTGGAAGGTGGAAGGTAAACATAAGAGAAGACTCATAACAAATAGATTGTACAGCCCAGTGACTATAACATTAGACTCAAATGTGTTGGAGGTAGTGAGGATGATACAGAATAGGAAAGGGTTCAGATCCTCTGTTCACAGGGCTGCTATGTGGTGCTTTCGGCAGCAACTGGTGTTTGCAATAACAGTAGTACACCTCTGAAATGAGAGAAAATACTTTAAATTTAATTTCTATTAACCACCATAATATGTGGTTTATTAATTAATGCCTCTTTTAGTTTATTAATTTACTGACAATAAATTAACTAGAAAACTTGGTTAGCAAATTGCTGGTTATGTAATGAGCCCAGACCACAAGGATAGTTATGTAGATAAGCAGTTGCCTTCTTGTTAAATCTAAATAAACAACGTGTCTATTTTATTCAGTATTTTTCTTTTCTCAGGCTTATTATTTCTTGAAAAAGTACCCATAAATTTTTTAGTAAATAATTATTCTTTCAAAATATTGATCCTGCCACAGGTATGTTTTTAAGAGGTCTCTTAATAAAGACAAATACTGCATAAAAGAATTGCTGTAAAAATAGAAGAATAACTAGTAAGATGTGGGTAAAAGTGCAAAGGGGGTAGAAGAGAGAGGCAAGGGGCTGAGTGTGGGGAAGGAGGGAAATCATGGGGATGCAGAGTTTGGTGGCTGGAGGGAAGCATTGAAGGAATTAGGTTAGATACAATGGGGATCTGAAAAGTCAGGATGACAATGGGCATATATCAATGGTGATTAACTTTATAAAACACCATGTATGAGAATGCTCCATGGATTGCATTTGGGTTGTGTCTCAATATCAAGAAAAAAAAAAGATTCTTACCACTCAATCAATAAGGCAGTATCATGATGGATGGAGAGATTGATACTGTCAGCAGCTTCACCTTGCTTGGATCCACAATTAACACCCTTGATACCAGAAGTCAGGAAATAAGGAGACACATTTGCACTGGGAAAATCTACAGTTAGGAACCTTTCCAAATTATTTAGTAGTGATGTCAGATTGAGGACTAAGGGGAATCTGAATCAGGCCATGGTCTTTCCGATTAGTAGCTATGCTTCTGAGACCTGGACAATTAATAAGGATGACAGAAAAAGAATTGATGCCTTTTTGCTGTGGTGTTGGAGAAGAGCACTGAACATCCCACGGACAGCCAAGAAAATGAATAGATATGTCTTGGAGAGGGTACAGCCGAAGTGCTCTTTGGAGGCAAGAATCATGAGGCTTTACCTCACGTACTTTGGAGATATTGCTAGGAGGTGCTGTTCTTTAGAGAGGGACATGTTGCTGGGAAAGGCAGAGGGTCAATGAAAGAGAGGAAGACACTCAACCAGGTAGATTGACAAGGTGACTGCTGCAATGGGCTCTTGTGTGTCAAGAAGTGTGAGGATGGTGCAGGACAGGACTAGGTTCAAATCTTTTGTTCATGAGTTACTATGAGTTGTACTCAACTTGGTGGCACCTAACAACGACAACAATGAAATGATAACTTGAAACACAATGAAAGAAATGAAAGAATGTGTGAAACACAATGTACACAAATCATGTATGAAAACCAACTTAAAATTTTTTAAAAAGAGTAATCCTAATTCTAAATGTCATTGTATATGTGAGGTAATTACATACATATCTATTATCTCTTACAGTGACCCTCCACCTTGTCAAGAATTATAGCATAGAAGGAAAAATATCTCCACAATTTTATCAGCTACGAATTTGCATTTTCTAGAATATGAGGACTTTACAGAATGGATGGTCTACATTTGTCTGCCTAGTTGCAGCTTCTTTAGCCCCAACACCACACAGATGGCTGTCTAAGAGCACATCTGCCAGTGTTGTTTAAATGTAAACACACTCAGCTGGCAGCAGATTTTTTTTTCTGGGAAAGAGCTATCACTGGAGCTGTTCCACTTTGGATTCTATGTTAGCTTATCTCTACAAGGATGGTCACAAGGTCACTCTGTTCAAATGGATCATTTTTTTCTCAAGTATCTAACAATAAGGAGGTGAGTTCAAGTTCAAGTATTTAATGTTTACTGTGTACTATCTGCTAGTGTTGCTAAATTTTGGTTCACCTAATAAGCCAATATTCATAATTCTCAGCCCTATTTTTTATCAAAAGGCTAGACATTTAATAATGGACTAATTTATTTAATTTTATAGATCACAAAGGCATAGCTTTCATATGTGAGTTTACAAATATATTGCTTATTATCTATTTTTACATGTCAAATGATTACGGCATATAAAACATTACAAATATCTTCTTGTGAAAGGGTTACATTTAATCAAATATAATTTATAGAGTAAAACTAATTACAAGACATTCTATTATGTACAAGACCTACCTTTCCAAATGGTTGTCAAAATTTAGCTCAGAGGAATATACAAGAAACAATTACATCATATAAGTTCTGTATTCAAAGAAGATGTCATGAAAATCCATTATATGTTTTACTAAGATTAATATCAGATTAATTACTTAAAAGTAGAAGCCAATAGTGTCCCAAACATTTCATCTACTGTACCACTCTATCATTTCCTATGTTAACTGTGGCTCCTCCATTAAGCTTTCCAATGCTCATCTATGTCTTTTTTTCTTCTTCTCTAATTCATATACAAAATTCAAAGAAATTCTTTCCATTTCCCTCAGCCTCCCACCCATCAAATTGTACAACCCAATGATTAATCCCTTCTTTCCCCTGCACATCCACATCCCTCTGCTTCCAGCCTCCCCCACCCCTCCTGGATCTTTATACTCATTCTACAATAATCGTCTTATACAATATTTATCCTTGTGTCATTTGATTTCTGTGATTCTCTGGAAGGTATCATCAGGGAAATATCTCAGGCTATTTTGAGTGATGTATGCTGGTGTTTCAGAGACTGGTGAGTGATAGACCATCTTGTAGGCTAATAGTTGCAGTGCAGATGGATGCCATATCCCAGGAGATGGAGAAACCAAAAAAAGCACACATTGAGCTTCCATGATTTTATATAGGCCTCTAGTAGGGCAGGAATTGTATTTTATCCTAATTATGACTGTGGTAACGGGCTTGAATGTGTCAGAGATTGTGAGGATGGCATGGGATATTACAGTGTTCAGATAGTTTGCCCATAAAGTCCCTATGAGTTGTATTCAGTGGCACCCAACAACAACAACAAGCTAACCAGTACTCTGAGGAAATAAATATGTTCCTCTTCCTGAAGAATCTTCTGTTCTGATTTGAACTTTGACAATGAAACATTTTCTCTTAATCTGATTGACTTCTAGACAGCTCATCACTAGCCATCTGTGGTTAGGTCCAGATGGGCACCAGTTGCAAACTGATAGGAATTCACCTATCTTCTGAATTTCAGACCAACTGGTCCTTTCATTCAGACTTGGCTCCTCACATGGACAAAGTAAATAAATCAGAGATCCTTAGAAGTCCTTGCTCCTCAGACAAGTAACCCTTCTTTAATTATCTACACACTAGTGAGTGCTAGGTTGGCAGTGCCAATGGCACATGTCCAAACTCAAACGGTCTTCACTGCTAATTGCCTCCTACCTCCACTCCAGTGGGTCTAGGTGTTCACTATGAGGGAGCGTATTGACCAGTTCTCTTAAACTTCAAGTCCTGGAGGGGGCACATTTTGGACATCAGATTTTTTTTTTTTTTGTCTCATGGCATTAGAAGTCAAAAGAATTCCTAAAATTCCTCTTTCCCAGCCCTCCCACTCTCCGAGTATGGTGTCCCTTTGCAAGAAATAGCCTCTTCAAACAGCCTGCCAAGTATGTGAGATGAAGTTTTGTCGCCTTTGCCTCCACGGAGCGTTCTGTTTGCACTTTCTCTAAGACATATTTGTTTGTTCTTTTGTCCATATGTAAAAAGTCCATAGGAATTTCAGTGTTCTTCTCCAACACCACAGCTCAAAGGCATCAATTCTTAATCTGTCATCCTTTTTTTATTGTCCAGGTCTCATATGCATAGCAAGTGATTGAAAAGACCATGGCCTGAATAAGGCTTAACTTTAGTTTTCAAACTGATATCATTGTTCCTCGGTAATTTGGAGAGATTCCTGATTACAGACTTTTCTCATACAATATATATCCTGATCTCCTAACTGCTGGTACCAGGGGGATTGATCCTGGTTCCAAGTAAGATGATATCATTAACATGACACAAATCGAATCAAGCATGAGTTGTAATCCAGTAGTAAAATAAACAAGAGATAGTACATTGATGAGCAAGACAGAGAAAAAAAATCCAACAAATCCGATATTAGCTATTATTTGGTTATTAAAACCTAAATACTAGGTAAAACAAACAAAATATTTTAAGAGAAAATTGAGTTATCCAATAATCTTTGCTTATGGAAATTGCATGATTCTAGTGCTCATCTTATAGAATTTCCCGAGAAATACTACTGAAATACAAGCTTAGCTAAAAATGGACGCTCACTCTGAATTAAGCACTTAACAACAGGACCAAGTGAAAGAAGCGTTACTGAAAATGTACATTTTATAATAGTCACAATCTCCACAAATAACTACTTTAGTACTTGTGTTTGCAGACTGAAAAATACACCATCAAAGAAAATGTCTTATACTTGATTTATCTTTTATTATAATTTTAGAATTTTTAAATCTACCTTTTCATACATTGATGTATAGGATTTGAACCTTCTAATATTGCTTCTCATTCATTGAAAACTCCTTTTCCCCCTTCTGTTGTTGATAGGTCCCATTGAGTAGAGTATGACTATTCCAGTTCTATGAACAACAGATCTGAAATCTGTCCTATCCTATTCTATCCTTACACTTCCTGACACACAAGAGACCATTGTGGCAGTCACTGTATCAATCCACTTGCTTGAGGGTCTTTCTCTTCTTTTGCGACACTCTGCCTTTCCAAACATCATGTACCTCTCCAAGGAATAGTGCCTCCCTAAGTCTGTGAAATGAACTTTATCATTGTTGCCTTGAAAGAGTACTCTGGTTGCTCTCTTTCCAAGACCTATTTGTTTGCTCTATTGGCAATCTGTGTGATGTTCAGTTCTCTTCCCCAACACCACAGTTCAAAGACATAACCTCTTCTTCTCTCACCTTTATTTATTGTCTAGCTCTCAGATGCATAACACATGATCAGAAAGGCCATGGCCTGAATTAGACACACCTTTGTCCTCAGATTGACACTATTATTCCACAATAATTTGGAGATGTCCCTAAGCACACAATTTCCCATGATAATACATCCCTTATTTCCTGACTGTTGTTACCTAGGGTGTTGATTGTGGATCCAAACAAGAAGTTGTTGAAGTTTCAATATTTACTCCATTTATCATGATGTTTCTTATTGGTCCCGGGATAAGAATTTTTGTGGACTTGATGCTAAGATGCAATCCATATTGAAGGCTTCATTCTTTGCCATTCTGCAACAAGTGCTTTAAGTCCTGCTCACTTTGTGCAAGCAAGGCTGTATCATCTGCATAACACAGATGTAGGTCTTGTGGTATTCTTGTTATGCACCCTCAAGTAGGAATCGACCCATAGCTGACCCTTTGACACATTTTCAGAGGCAATTAATTGCACAGGAGGAGATTGTCCATCCTTTTCCCATGGAGCAGCTGGTGGATTCGAACCACATGTTTTTGCCTTCAGGATTGCAGCACAGCTTCTATCTTGTGTAGTCTTCTCTATTCATTCCTTTTGTGAAATATATATTTTCTTGGTGTTTTTGTCTTAAGCCATTTTCTTTTATCTCCATACTCGCTCTCTATATAGCTCACCTTTGTAAACATGGCATGTTTAGCATTCCTACAAATGAGACCAAAATTAATCATAGGAAAATGTGCATGCTCTTAGTCTTACTGCCACAGAGTACATTCCAATTAACAATTCCTTTCAACAATGAATGAATGAAAACCCAAAATCTCTGTAAATGTTCATTAAAACTAATAAAATTTAATAATAAAAAAATAATTCTTGAGGTAGTCCAAAAATGCCTAGAGCAGTACATCAACAGAGAACTGCCAGTTGTGCTGGCTGGGCTGTGGTACTAGGGATATTATAGATAATGTTTGATGAATCTTGGCTGAAAGCAGAGAGTACCAGAGGAATGTCTGTGTTTCATTGGCTATGCAAAGTTGTGTGACTCTGTGCATCACAATAAACTCTGGCTGACTCTGAGAAGAATGGGAATTCCAGAACACTTGCTTGTACTTATGTGAAACCTATCCTTGTACCAGGATGCAGTCGTCAGAACAAAGCAAGGAAATACTGAATTGTTCGAAATCAGGAAGGGTGTCTGCCAGGGATGTTTTCTGTCTCCATACCTTTTTAATCTGTATGCAGAAGAGATCATCTGGGAAGCTGGGCTGTATGAGGAGGAATGCGGCATAAGGATTGGAGGAAGATACCTCAACAACCTGCATTATGCCGATGACACAACCCTGTTCGCTGAAACTGAGGAGGACCTGAAGTGCTTGTTGCAGAAGATCAAGGACACAGCCTTCGATATGGATTGAAGCTCAATATCAAGTAAACAGAGATTCTCACCACTGGGCCAAGTGGCAGCTTTATGACAGATGGTGAAGAGATTGAAATTGTTAACAGCTTTAGTTTACTTGGCTGCACGATCAACACTCTTGGTATCAGCAGCCAAGAAATCAAGAGATTAATTGCTTTGGCAAAGTCTGCAATCAGGGATCTCTCCAGAATACTGAAGAGCAATGATGTCAGTCGGAGATTAAGGTGTGCCTGATTTAGGCCATAGCCTTTGCAATTGCTTGTTATGCATCAGAGAGCTGGACAATGACTAGGGATGAGAGAAAGAAATTGACGCCTTTGAGCTGTGGTGCTGGAGAAGAGTACTGAATATACCATGGACTGCTAGGAGAACAAACAGGTTCATCCGAGAAAGGGTGAAGCCAGGCTGCTCCTTGGAGGCAAGTATTCTGTTTTTTAACATACTTTGTTTGACATACTTTGGGCATGTTGCAAGGAGGGATCAGTCCTTGGAGAGGGACTTCATGCTTGAAAGGGAGGAGAGATGGAGAACAAAAGGGAGGCCATCAGTGAGATGGATTGATACAGTGATTGTAATAATGGGGGTAGGTGTGTCAGAAACAGTAAAGTTGGTACCGGACAGAACAGATTTCAAGGCTGTTGTACGACAACAATAACAAAAGTCCTAGTCCAGTTTGCTTCAGTTTTTCCTGTAGCATGAATGCCTATTTTACGATATATGTATGAATGCTTGCTTTATAATGTCTTTTAATGGATAAAACATTTCTTAACATTTTGTGTTATAGGGGAGTGACTTTTGTGTTGTTTATTTTGTGTATGCTCTTGCTTTCTTGTTTATAGTTTGATTTTATGAGTACAAAACTTTTAAAAAGAGTGAGGGCAGTGCAGTGATGGCTGAATCTGACTTCTAGTAACTCCCCAAAAGAGAAGTGTTTACATCAGTTCAACAGTACACAGTCAATTTCTATAATATGAGATATGCCCAATATTAATTCCAACACAAATCTTACTAGTCTACTGTGCATCTAAAACTCATGAAAATGGCTACATATACTTCACAGAATTTTGCCCATGATTGTGGGGTTTAATAGAGAAATTAAAAGGAAATAACACAGGTTGGCAACAAGATACAATTTCTCATTTAGATAATTTCTTGGGCATGCTCATATATCTATTTAGTTGTCAGTTTTGAGACGTTAGGCTAGTGTTTAAAAGCTCTGCTTCATCCTGCAAATTATGGATTTCCCATCCAACTCTCCACTCCCCACCCCCCAGTCCGCCAGCAATCTTGGACTTAGACCCTTACTCTGCCTTCTTGGAACACTAGTCCCAAGGCAGCAGTCCACGCTGTTGTTGGTGTCCTTCTATAGGTCAAGTTCTAAATGACACAGAATATGAAACAGAATTTCAAAGTGACCTTTGAGCAAACATTATTTGCTCAGTTGATGAACAACTACATGTATGTTGTTGTTTTTGTTGTTGTTGATCACCAAGTCAGAATCAACTGATAGCTGACCCTTTAGTGGGTTTTCAGAGACAGTAAATCTCACAGGAGGAGATCATCCATCTTTTTCCCATGGAGAAACTTGTGGACTCGAACTCCAAGTCTTCAGGATTGCAGCATAGATTCTTACTATTAGGCCACCAGCTAATGATTAGATAGTCCTAAGTAGAGTAAATAGCCAGCAATGAGATATGAAAATGTGTGATTGGTTAGAGAAGCAAGATGCCAAGGCAGTTAAAGTAGAACCAACAGAGATAAGAATAGTAGGAGATTAAATGAGAGTACTAATAGGTTTCATCATATGGCCAAGGGCAATTGTGAGGAAAAAGGAGGTTCATGATGCTCTGAAGGAATGGCAAAACATAAGTCCCCCAAGAATTGATGGTATACTAATTGACATATTTCAACAAACAGATGCAAACCTGGACATGCTCATTAGATGGTGCTAAATAATCTATAGGACAACTACTTGGCCAACTGACAGCAAAAGATCCATATTTATTCCCATCCAGGAAAAGGTGGTCCACAGAATGTGGAAATTATTGAGCAATATCACTAATATCACAAGCAAGCAAAGTCTTGCTGAAAATTATCCAAAATTACTGGAACAGTACATCAATAAAGAACTGCCAGAGAAGTGAAAGTCGGGTTTAGAAGCAGGGACACTAAGGACATCATAGCCAATGCCAGGTGGATCTTGGTTGAAAACAGAGAACACTAGATAGATGTCTATCTGTGTTTCATTTGACTATTGTGTTTCAAAGACATTTGACTATGTGGATCACAACTAATTGTGGTTAACCTTGAGAAGAATGTAAATCCCAGAACAGTTAATTGTGTTAGTGTGAAACCTATATTTGTAACAGGAAGCAGTCAACAGAACAAAGAAAAGAAACACTGCATGATTCAAAATCAGAAACAATGTGTGTCAGGGAATATGTCCTGTCTCCGTATCTTTTCAATCTATATCTAGAACAAATCATTCAGGAGGCTGAACTTTATCTGGAGGAATGTGACATCAGCATTGGAGGAAGACTTATCAATAGTCTGCATTATTCAGATAATACAACCTTGGCTTTCCAAAACTGAGGAGGACCTGAGGCATTTTCCACAGGTCAAAGACTGCAAGAATTGAAGCTCAACATTAAAAAAAAAAAACACCAAAAAAGATTCTTACCACTAGGTCAATTGACAGCACCATGATAGAGGGAAAGGAGATTGAGATTTTTAACAATTTCAATTTGCTGGGTTCCACAATCAACGTTCCATTCTTGGCATCAGGAGTCAGGAAATCAAAAGACAAATTGCATTAAGAAAATCTACTATTCAGGATCTCAGAGTGCTGAAAAGAAATGATGTTAGTATAGAGATTAATATAAGTTGATCTAAGGCATCATCATTGGAATTATTTACTATGCATCAGAGAGCTGGGAAATGTCTAAGGATGACAGAAAAAGAATTTATGCCTTTGAGTCATGGTGGTGAAGAAGAGTATTAAACATATCATAGACTGCTAAGAGAACAAACAAGTCTGTCTTGCAGAAGGTAAAATCAAGATGCTCCTAGGAGGCAAGGATTTTGAAGCCCCATCTTACATACATTGGGCATGTAACCTGGAGGAACCAGTCCTTGGTAAAGGACATCAATGCTTTGAAGATTGGAGGGACAGCATAGAAGAGAAAGATCATGGATGAGAAGATTGACACAATAACTCGGGTAGTGAAGGTAGATAAGTCGGAGATGGTAAGACTGGTTCAGACCAGAATAGGATAGGGTTCAGAGGTAATATACATAGGGTTGCTTTGAGTCATAGGCAACTCAATGGCACACAATAACACACATAGTAACTATAATAGATTGGGTTAGAAGGTGCAGCAACCTGGTTTGTTCTGATAGGTCATTAAAATAATTTTTATATTTATTGAAAGATTGATTTAACAATTTTTTTATTTAACAATTTTAAATAGGTGTTATTGTTGTTATGTGCCCTTGAGTCACTTGAGACTCATAGCAACCTTATGTACAACAGCCCTAAACCCTGCTCTATCCTGTGCTAAACTCATTGTCTCCAACACACCTGCTCTCACTACCCCAATCACTAAATGGATCCATCTCATTGAGGGTCTTCCTCTCTTGCACTGTCCCTCCACTCTCCCAAAATGATGTCTCTCTCCAAGGACCAGTCCCTTTTTGCAACATGCCCAAAGTATGTCAGATGAAGCTTCAGAATCCTTGACTCCAAGGAGCATTCTGGCTTCACCCTCTCAGGGAAAACCTGTTTGTTCTCCTAGCAGTCCATGGTATATTCAACACTCTTCTCCAGCACCACAGTTCAAAGTCAACAATTCTCTTCCTAGCATCTCTAGTCACTGTCCAACTCTCTGATGCATAGCACACAATTGTTAAGACTAGCCTGGATCAGACACACCTTAGTCTCTAGCCTGATGTCGTTGCTCTTAAGTACATTTGAGAGGTCCCTCACAGCTGATTTTCCCAATGCAATTTGTCTCTTGGAGCCAAGCAAACTAAAACTGTTAACTATCTCAATCTCTTCACCATCTATACTGATGCTGTCAATTGGCCTAGTGGTGAGAATCTTTGCTTTCTTGATGTTGAGCTTCAATCTGTATTGAAGGCTGCAGTTCTTGACCTTCTGCAGCAAGCTTCAGATCCTCCTCAGTTTCAGCAAGCAGAGTTGTATCATCCGCATAAAACAGGATATTGATGAATCTTCCACAAATCCTGATACCACATTCCTTCTCATACAGCCCAGCATCCCTGATCATCTGTTTTGCATACAAATTGAAAAGGTATGGAGACAGAAAACATCCCTGGTGGACCTCTTTCCCAATTTTGAACCAAGAAGTGTCTCCTTGCTCTGTTCTGATGACTGCCTCTTGGCCCAAGTATAGCTTTCACATAAGCACAATCAAAAGTTCTGGGATTCTCATTCTTCTCAGAGTCAGCCATAGCTTGTGTGATCCACATAGTCAAAAGCCTTTGCATAGTCAATGAAGCACAAATAAATATTCTTCTGGTATTCTTTGCTTTCTGCCAAGATTCATCTAACATTATAACATTAGTTATAATATCCCTAGTACCACCACCTCTTCTAATCCCAGCCTACACATCTGGCTGTTCTCTGTTGATGTGTTGCTCCAGTCATTTTTGGATAATTTTCATCAGAATCTAGCTTGTATGTGATATTAATGATATGGCTCGATAATTTTCACACCCTGTTGTGTCATCTTTCTTTGGAATGGAAACAAATGTTGATCTCTTCCAGTCAGTTGGCCAGGTGGCTGTCCTCTAGATTTCTTGACACAACTTAGTGAGCACATCCAGGGTGGCATGTGTTTGTTGAAATATGTCAATTGGTATGCCATCAACTCTTGGAGCCTTGTTTTTTGCCAATTCCTTCAGAGCAACTTGAACTTCCTCCTTCATCACCATAGCTTCTTGCTCATATATTATTTCACTAAATTATTCTGTGTTAGCCAATTCCTTCTGGTACAGTAACTCTGTATACTCCTTCCATCTTCTTTTAATGCTTCTTGGATCTTTTCTTTTAATGCTTCTTGGATCATTTAACACTACACCCAAAGCATCCTTAAGTATTTTCCACTCGTGGCTTGAATTTGTTTTTCAATTCCTTTACCTTAAGAAACACTGAGCGAGTTCGGCCCTTTTGATTTTCTGACTCCAGCTCTTTGCACATTTCATTATAATATCTTGCTTTGTCATCCTGAGCTGCCCTTTGAAATTTTCTCTTTAGCTCTTTGATTTCTTTATTTCTTCCTTTAGCTTTGGCTTCTCAGTGATCTAATGCAATATTCAGAGTGTCATCTGACATCCATCTTGGTCTTTTCTTCCTCTTCAGCCTTTGTACTGATCTTTTGCATGCTTCATGGACGATATTCTTGATATTTTCTCACAGCTCATTTGGTCTACTCTCATTGGTGCTTAAGGCCTCAAACCTGTTTCTGAGATGGTTTTGAAATTCGAGTGGGATAGACTTAAGGTCAAATTTTGATTCCTGTATATTTGATTTAATTTTCTTCAACCTCAGCTTGAACTTGCATATGAGTAGATAGTGGTCTGTCCCACAAACACCCACTGGCCTGGTTTTCGCAGTTGATACTGAGCTTCTTTAGTGATTCTTTCCACAAATATAATCAATTTGATTCCTATGCATACCATCAGGTGAAATCCATGTGTATTTCTGCATATGTGTTTTTTATAAGAGGTATTTGCAATGAATAAATCATTGAATGTGTAGAATTCTATTATTTAATCTCCAGCCTCATTTCTTTCACTGAGTTCATGTTTTCCAGCTACTGATCCTTCTTCTCTGTTCCTAACTTTTGTGTTCCAGTCACCAATTATTATCAATGCATCTTGATTGCATGTTAGATCAATTGCTGACTGCAAAAGTAGGTAGAAATCTTCCATTTCCTCATCTTTGGCTCTAGTTGTTGGTGCATATTTTCGAATGATAGTGGTATACACTGGACTTCCTTGTATGCATATGGATATTACCCTTTCACTCACAACATTGTATTTCATGATAGATTTAGAAGTTACTTTTTAAATTATGAAACCAACCACATTTTTTTCACCTTTTCATCTCCAGCATAGTAGATCATATGATCATCTGATTCAAAGTGTCCCATGCCAAACCATCTCACTTCAATTAATATACTAAGATCAATTTGTGTGCCTAGATAGGAATAGATTGTATGGGCCAAAGATAAAATCAGACCATTAAAAGGCTATTGCTGTTTTTAGATTATGTGAGCTGAATGTGACTCATAGTGACCCTATGATCAATAGATCTGAACTCTGTCCTATCCTGTGTCATCATCATCATTTCTGATATACTTGTGGCCATTGATGCAGTCACTCTGTCAATTTATCTTACTGAGGGTTTCTCTCTCTTTTATTGACCTTCTGTATACTTTTGCAAGCATGAGGTCCTGGTCACAAGATCATTCAAAAACAGATAGAACAGTACATGGATAGGAAACTGCCAGAAGTTTAAGCAAGATTAAGAAGAGGTTGTGGTGCCAGGGATATAGTTGCTGATGTATGATGGATCCTGGCTGAAAGTAAAAAATATCAGAAGAATGTCTATTTGTGCTTTATTGACTACACAAAGGCATTTGATTGTGTAAATCATAACAAGTTGTGGCTGACATTGAGAATGGGAACCCCAGAACATTTAATTGTGCCCATGTGGAATCTACATCTGTACCAGGAGGGTTTTGTGCAAACAGCAGAGGAACACACTGTATGGCTTAAAATTGAGATGGGAGTGTGTCATCATCGTATTCTTTCTCCATACCTATTCAATCTGTATGGTGAGCAAATTATCCAATAAGCTGAACTCTGTGAAAAGGAATGTGGCATCAAAATTGGAGGGACACTCATCAATAACCTGCATTATTGCAGATGAAACAACCTTGCTTGCTGAAAATGAGGAGGACTTGAAGCACTTGAAGCACTAGTTACAGAAGATCAAGGAATGCAGCCTTCGATATGCATTGCATCTCAATGTCAAGAAGACAAAAGACTTACCAATGCACGAAAAGGATGGATGAAAAGAAGATTGAAACTGTCAACAGCTTCGTCTTGCTTGGATCCTCAATTAACATCCTTGGTACCAGCAATCAGGAAATAAGAAGACACCTCTCCAAATTGTTGAGGAGTAATGATGTCAGTTATTGGACTAAGGTATGTCTGATTCAGGCCATGGTCTTTCCAATTACTTGCTATGCATCTGAGAGCTGAACAATTAATATGGATGACAGAAAAAAATGATGCCTTTGAGCTGTGGTGTTGGAGAAGAGCACTGAACATCCCATGGATGACCAAGAGAATGAACAGATATGTCTTGGAGAGAGTGCAGCAGGAGTGCTCTTTGGAGGCAAGAATGATGAGGCTTTGCCTCACATACTTTGGGAATGTTGCTAGGAGTAGTTATTCCTTGGAGAAGGACAAGATGCTGGAAAGGGTGGAGGGCCATTGAAGGAGAGGAAGACCCCTAATTAGGTGGATTGGCATAGTGACTGCTGTGATGCCCTCTGTGTGTTAGGAAGTGTGTGGATGGTGTAGGATAGAAAAAGTTTCAGATCTTTTGTGCATAGGGTCACTATGAGTTGTGCCAGACTTGATAGCACCTAATAACAATAACATGTTCAAAATATGGGGGATAAATTGTGCCATATTGCCTCCAAGTAACATTCTGGCTACACTTTCTCCAAGATATATCTTCTTGGTCTCTTGTATGTCTGTGGGATATTCAGTATTCTTTTCTCACACCAAAATTCAAAGGCATCAATTCTTCTTCTGTTATCCTAATTAATTTTTTCAGTTTTCAGGTGCATAACAAGTGACCAGAAAGACTATGGCCTGAATCAGATGCACCTCAGTCCTCAAACTGATATCACTACTAATAATTTGGAGAGGTTGCTAACTGCAAATTTCCCCCCTGCAATATGTCTCCTTATTTCCTGACTGCTGATACTAAGGATGTTAATTATGGATCCAAGTAAGATGAACTTGTTCACAATTTCAGCCTTTTCTCCATCCATTATAATTTTGCCCATCATTTCAGTGACAAGAATCTTTCTTTTTTTAAAAAATGAGATGCAATCCACCCTGAGGACTGTCTAATTTTCTGCAACAAATATTTCAAGTCCTTCTCACTTTTAGCAAACATGGTTGTGTCATCTGCATAATACAGTTTATTGACGAGCCTCCCTCAAATCTTGATGTCACATTCCTCTTCACAGAGTTCAGTTTATAGAATAATTTGTTTAGCATACAGATTAAATAGTTATGGAAAGAGGCTACAACTCTATCACACTCCCTTCTTAATTTTAAACCTCACAGTGTTCCTCTGCACTGTTCACACAATAGCTTCCTGGTCCAGGTATAGATTTCATATGAACACAATTAAGTGCTCTGGAATTCCCATTCTTCTTTTTTTTCCTTCACTTTTTAAAAAAATTTAATGAGCGTTTACAGAGATTTTTAATTTCCTTTCTTTCACTGTTGCACTTTCTCCCTGCCCACCCTCTCCCCAGTATGCTCTTCTCTTTCAAAAGAAAAAGAAAAACTCTTTCATTGTTATGCAATCCCTTCCCCCAAGTCCACTCCACTATGCACCCTTCTTTCTGGACTCCTGTCATGACAATAATATCTAATCATATATTCCTTTTAAACAATTCTCCCCCTCATCTATTTCAATGCAGTATATGTTATTTATCCCCTCTTTTCTCAGTCTCCCCACAATTCCAATGTCAGTCCTACTTTACAACAGTAAAGTGCATTATGCAGCATTTGCCCCTCTATGATGAAGATATTTAACTTAGCATAAAGTCCTCCAGGGTCACCCATTTTTTCTAATAATTCATGAGTTCTTTGTTTTTCAATGCAGCATAGTATTCTATTGTATGACTGTACCACAGCTTCTCTATCCATTCGTATGTTGATAGGCACTTGGGTTGTTTCCAGCTCTTTGCTATTGTGAACAAAGGCACAATATACATCGGTGTGCATATATCAGCTTGGGTGTCACTTCTGGATTCTTTAGAGTATATTCCCGTTATAGAATTGCTGGGTCAAATGGTATTTCTATTTCCAATTTTTTGAGACGGAGCGGTACTGACTTCCAAAGTGGTTGCACCATTCCACACTGCCACCAACAGTGAATAAGGATTCCAGTTTCTCCATAACCTCAAAAGCATTTGCTGCTTGCTGTTCTGTTAAATTTTGCTATTCTTACTGGAGTGAAATGATATTTCGTAGCTGTTTTGATTTGCATCTCTCTTAGAGCTAGGGATATTGACCATTTCTTCATGTTTGTTCGTCATCTGAATTTCTTCTTTGATGAAGTGTCTGTTCATATCCTGTGCCCATTTTTCAGTTGGGTTTCTTACCTTTATGTTGTAGTGGTATTCAAGCATTTTATAAATTGTAGATATAAGTCCTTTATCTGACATGTCATTAACAAATATTTTTCCCCAGTCTATGGTTTTCCTTTTTACCCTTTTGGAGTAGGATGTGATTCTTAGAAGGTCTCACCCATCTCTTTTATTGTCTTGTGTTTGTAGATTTTTCAGGATGTTTGGAAGACTGTTTCTGTTGTGGATTGGGACTTCTAGAGTTCTTCCAAGCTTTTCTCTAATGAAGTTTATAGTCCTTGATTTTAGTCATAGGTCAGGATGCTTGGAAGACTGTTTATTTTGTGTACTAGAACTTCTAGAGTTCTTCTAAGCTTTTCTCTAATGAAGTTTATAGTCTTTGATTTTAGTTATAGAGTTGTGTTTTGTGTGTGTGTGTGTATAGAGTGAGGTGGGGATCTTGTTTTAGTTTTCTGCAGGTAGTTTTATAATTTTGCCAACACCAATTGTTAAAAAGGCTGTCGTTTTTCCACTTAACTGATATCATTTCATTGTCAAAAACAAGTTAACCATAGGTAAAGGGCTAATTTCTGGGTTCTCAACTCTATTCCATTGATCTATGTGTCTGCCATTGTACCAGTACCATGCTGTGTTGACCACCATGGCAGTGCACTAGGATTTAAAATCAGAAATCAGAGAGTGAGATGCCTCCTACCATGTTTCTCTTTTTGAGGAATGCTTTGCTTATTCGGGACTTCTTTCCTTTTCACATGAATTTGAAGATTGCCTTTGCCATCTTGTTGAAGAATGGAATTGGTATTTATATTGGGATTGTGCTGAGCATGTAAATTACCATTGGTAGTATTGTATTTTTCACAATAATGAGTCTTCCTATGCAACAGCAAGGTATATTCTTACATTTCTCCAGGTCTCTTTTTTGTTTCATGTAGTAATGTTTTGTAATTTACTTTGAATAGATCCTTTGTGCTTCTGATTAGATTTACTATATAGTATTTAATCTTATGACTAGCTATTGTGAAGGATATGGTTTTCCTAGCTCCAGTTCTGTATTCTCTTTGTCACTATAGAGAAATCCAATTGATTTTTGTATGTTGATCTTGTATCCTGCCACTTTACTGAATTGGTCAACCAGGTCTAGTAGTTTTCTTGCTGACTCTTTAGGGTTTTCTAAGTATACTATCATATCATCAGCATAGAGAGATAATTTTACCTCCTCTTTGGTCAATTTGGATAACTCATTTCCTTGTCTTGTCTTATTGCAATTGCTAAAACTTTCAATACAATATTGAATAGGACAGGTGATAGTGGCCATCCTTGCCTAGTTCCTGTTCTCAAAGGGAATGCCTTTAATCTCTCTCCATTGAGAAGGATGTTGCACTGGGGTTTACATATATGCTTTTTACTTTGTTGAAGAGATTCTCCTCTAATCCTATTCTTTTGAATGTTTTAATAAGGAAACAGTGTTGAATTTTGTCAAAGGCCTTTTCTGCATTAACTGATAGGATCATGGGGTTCTTTTTCTTTGCTTTGTTAATGTGATGAATTACATTGATTGTTTTTCTTATGTCGAGCCATCCTTGCATACCTTTTATGAATCCCACTTGGTCATGGTGGGTTTGTTTTTGTTTTTTTGTTTGTTTGTTTGTTTTTCTGTATCGTTGGATTCTATTGGCCAGGATTTTATTCAGGATTTTTTTTCATCTATGTTCATGAGAGATACTGGCCTATAGTTTGCTCTTTTGGTGATATCATTACCTGACTTTGGGATCAGGATATGTTTGTTTCATAGTATGTGTCTGGGATAATTCCATTTTGTTTCTATTTTCTGAAATACTTTAAATAGAATTGGTGCCAGTTCTTCTCTGAATGTTTGATAATATTCTCTTGTAAAACCACCTGGTCTAGAGCTTTTTTTGGCTGGACATTGTTTTATTACCTCTTCAATTTCTTCCTTTATAATGGGTCTGTTCAGATGTTCTATTTCAGTTTTTGTCAGTGTAGGTAGGTTTCGAATTTGTAAGTATTTGTCCATTTCTTCTAGGTTTTTATAGTTATTTGAGTATATATTTTCATAATAGTCCAATGTTCGCCTTTTAATTTTAGTTGATTCTGCTGTGATGTTACCCATTTCCCCTTTTGTTTGGATTATTTGTCTTTTCCTTCTTTTCCTTTGCTAGTGTTGATAGTGGTTTGTTGATTTTATTGATCTTTTCAAAGAACCAACTCTTAGTTTTGTTGATGGTTTCAATTGGTTTTTCTGTTTTCTATTTTATTTATTTCTGCTCTATTTTTTATAATTTCAGATTTTTAGAGAATGTTGGCTTTTCTCGCTTTTCTTTTACAATTTGTGTGAGTTGTTGAGTTAGAGAGTCAGTGGTTGTTTTTTCTTGCCTTTTGATGTGTTTGCTTATTGCTATAAATAGACCTCTGATTACTACTTTAGCTGTGTTTTGGGAAATTGTGTTTTCATTGTCATTTCTTTCAAAAAACATTTTAATTTCATTTTTTAAATTTCTTCTAGTATCCACTCATGTTACACAAGATGTTGCTCAGCTTCCAAATGTATGGTGGTTTTTTTCCTCCTTTATCCTCTTGTTATTAATTTCTAATTTTGTAGCATTGTGATCTCAGAAGATGTTTTGTGTTATTTCTATATTTTTTAATTTATTAATGCTTGCATTTTGATGTAAAACGTGTTCTATTCTGGAGAATATTCAATGCACATTGGAGAAAAGGTATATATATATATATATATATATATATATGAGATTGAGTTGGCATATTGTGTGATTTAATTTCAGAATATTTGCTGAGTTTCTTTCTGGTAGTTCTATCTTTTCTTGAAAGTGGTGTATAGAAGTATCGAAATACTATGGTGGTGTTGTCTCTTTCCTTTTTCAGGTTTGTTAACGTTTGTTTGATATACTTTACAGGTCTATTGTTTGGTGCATAGATATTTATTATTGTTATGTCCTCTTGTTCTATTGACAATTTAATCATTATGTAGTGACCTTCCTCATCCTTTGTGATGGTTTCTGCATTGCAATTTATTTTATCAGAGATTAATATTGTGTCTGCTGCTTTTTTTCTGGTTTCCATTTGCTTGGTATATTTTCCCCACCCTTTTATTTTTAGTCTTTGTCTTACATTTTCAGGTGTTTCTCTTGTAGACAGCATATTGACGGATTTTGGTTTTTTATTCAATCTGCTACTCTTTCTTTTCAGTGATATGTTTAAACCATTCACCTTCAGTGTGCTTATTGAGAGGCAAGGTTTCATTGGTGTCATTTTGGTGAGTTCTTTTTGGTCATGTTGCTAGTTACTTTTGTCCGTCCTGCTTTCTGTGGTACCTATGTAAGAAGGACATCTCTAGATGTTTCCTGCAACACAAACTCTCTTAGATTCTGTTTTTTTCTGGAAATATCTTGATCTCTCCTTCATATTAGATGGACAATTTTGCTGGGTACTGTATTCTTGGTTGACAATTGTGTTCATTGAGTGTTCAATATATACCATTCCACTGTCTTCTTTCTGCATGGTTTCTGATGAGAAATTGGCGCTTGATCTTATCTGGTCTCCCTTAATGGTTACTCTTTTTTGCTCCCTCGCTGCTTTCAGAATTCTCTCCTTATCTTTAGTTCTGTCAAATTTAACTATGATATAACTTAGTGTTTTTCCTTTCAGATCTATTTTATATGATGTTCACTGAGCTTCTTGAATATATATTCTCTAATTCTTCATTATGCCTGGGAAGTTTTCCTCTAGTAATTCTTCCACAATCTTTCTGTGCCTTTGCTTGCTTCTTCCTGTTCTGTGATTTTGGTGATGCTCATGTTATTTCTCTTGATGGTGTCCGACATTTTTCTTAGGTTTTCATCTTTTTTCCTTCTTTTTTGAGTCTGCTTTTTTGCTCTAGTTAGTTAATGGTGACAATTCTATTTTCCAATTCACTGGTTTTGTGTTCCATGTCTTCAACTCTGCTTATGTGTCCTTCCATCATGTTGACAGCATCTGAAACATTGGACCACATATTTTGGACTGTGGTTTCACGTTTTCCCAGTGCCACTAATGCCTCATTTGTTTTATCTGTTTTGTTTTAGGTTTGTGTTTTTTGTTTGGTTTTTTTTGGGGGGGTCCTCCTCATTTTTGCTTGCAGTGTCCTGTAATTCTTCAAGTTTGTCTTTCATCCATTGAAAATATGGAATCATTGTTCTTTTAAATTTTGTGTCAGAAAGTTCCATCAGACTTCCTGGCTTCAGGAACTCCGTTGATACTGTGTTATCTTTTAGGGTGACATCTTGCTTTGTGCTTCTGTAGGGTGTGAGATAGCCTGCTTCTTTCATGACATTGATAGGTTCTTGATCTGAAGACAATGCCCTAGAAAACAGTGGGGCAGCTACCCTGCCTGTGTTTCTCTCTGAAATTCTGAATCAAGGGAAGTTTCAGTTCAGGGCCTGGAGAGCAGCCTCTTGTAGCTAAGTCAGATCAAGGTTCTCAAGATTAAAGGCAAATTGATTGACTGAACATGTAGGCATTGGTGTGGAGCAGAATGAGGGTCTGGGCAGGCATGAGGGGTAGGCAACCACAGGGCTGGGTCAGCCACTTGTGGAGACCTCACTCAGACTTTAGCTGTCTGGGAATGGTCACAAGTGTGGTCCCTACTCAAATTATAGCTGTCCATCTCTCACCCAGCAGCTCTCGCTCAATAGTCCTTGCCCAGCGGCCCTCATCCACGTGTCCTCGTCCAGCAGCCTCTGCCCTAGAAAGGCCCTTGGTTCAGTGGGGCTTAAGAAAACTCAGTGAAATTCCCACTGACCTGCTCACTCCTGGCCAGTTGGTGGGGCCCAAGAAAACTCTGTCAAATTCCTATCGACCTGCTCACTCCTGGCAAGTTGGCAGGCCTCAAGAAAACTCAGTCAATTCCCCACTGACCTGCTTGCCCCTGGCTAGTGGGTCCCACAGCAGCTCTGCTGTCGGCTTGCACCAGGGTCCACAGCTTGATGCTCCTGTGGCTCCCAAACTAATTATTTTAATAAAAGTACTGACTCAAATTCCTACTGTCCATGTCATACCGTGTCAGTGTCTGTGCCCTGTGTGGTCTCTCTGGTGGCCCGTTTCTATCTTGCTTGTCGCTCCTCCAGCTCCTTACCCTGTTTCCTCCACTGCTGCCATCTTGGTTCTCCCCAGCACCCTTTCTTAAATGTTCATTGTGGAGGTATATTTTGACAGTGAAAACAGTGATGTAACAGAACACCACAAAACCCAACTTCCTTATTTAGGGACGATGTTTAATAACTTTCTCTTTTTTATATTTTTTTTTAATTCCCCTACACTTTTCTTTCATTGACATCATATTTCATACAATCTTTCCTATACAGTGTGTTTTGGTTTTTTGTTTTTAATTTTTGTTATAGTGTGTTTTATAAAGTTAATCCCCCTTGGACTATGCTCACCATTACCCAATCTTTTTAGGTCCCTGCTTGATCTTTTGGATTCCCTTTACTCCCTCCCTCCAATCACAAAATTTTGCAACTTGTGATTTACTCCCTACCCATCTTCACTTTTCTAATCTCACCCATTCCCCCCACTTTTGGATCCCCATACATATTTTACTAATTATTCTTCTATTTTTTTTACAATAAAGGTCTTATGTAGTATTTGTTCCTATGAGAGTGAACTCATTCACTCAGCATAATGCTCTCCAGTCTCTCCCGAGTTAGGTAGTACTTTTTCAAAATTGTTGCTTCTGTGAATGTACCACAAGTTCTCAATTTATTCAGTTGTGCTTAGACTATCTCATTATTTTTAACATATTTTCTGGTGTGCAGAATTGTAAAATTTTCCTCATATATTCTCTTTTTCATTTGGTCACATATTGCTTTTACATTTAAATTGTTATCCATATGTAATTTACTGTATTGTCTTGATAAAAAGAAATAAAGAAAAGAAAAAAATTGCAATATAAAACTCACATTATAGTTGAGTCAAAACCAACTCACAGCTGACAAGAAGAGCTTTGTTTTAGCTCAAGCTTTTAAGAGAAACAACTGTCAAACAAATACTAATATTAAAATATAATTTATAAAAATATAAAAAGTAGAAGTTTAAGGTGTTCACAATTTTCAAACTTCCTGGAGGAGCAGAGGGGTGTATAAAAAAAAATGATAGGTTTAAGATCTTTATAACAGTGTCCTAAAGCCACAAAAGTGAAGGTTAAGGGGTCTACAAACACAATTTGTAATCTCTCCTGAATGAGTAATTATATCCTGGTAACCTGACAATGAAATGTGCAAGGAGTTGGAGTCAGAAAATCAAAAGGGTCGAACTCACTCTGCATTATTTAAGCTCAAGGAACTGAAGAACAAATTCAAACCTCAAGTTTCTAAAATCAGGGATGCTTTAGGCAGAATATTGAATGATCCAGGAAGTATTAAAAGAAGATGGAAAGAATATACTGAGTCACAGTATCGAAAGGATTGGCAGACACAGAAGAATTTCATGAAACAACATGTGAACAAGAGCCTATGGTGATGAAGGAAGAAGTTCAGGCTGCTTTGAAGAAAATAGCAAAAAATAAGGCCCCAGGAATAGATAGCATACCAGTTGACACATTTCAGCTAACAAATGTTGCCCTGGACGTGCTCACCAAGTTGTGCCAAGAAATCTGGAGAACGACCACTTGGTCAACAGACTGGAAGAGATCTATATTTGTTCCCATTCCAAAGAAGTGTGACCCAACAGAGTGTGGAAACTACAGAACAATATTGATTTCACATGCAAGCAAGCTTCTACTGTAGATTATCGAAAAATGACTGGGACAGTACATCAGCAGAAAATTGCCAGAAGTCCAGGCTGGTTTTAGAAGAGGTTGTGATACTAGTGGGGATATGGTAGCTAATGTTAGATGGGTCTTAGCTGAAATCAGGGAATACCAGAAGAAGGTATATATTTGTTTCATTGACTATGCTAAGGCTTTTGCTGAAACTGAGGAGGACCTCATGCACTTGCTGCAGAGGGTCAAGGACTGCAGCCTCCAGTATGGACTGAGGCTCAATGTCAAGAAGACAAAGACTCTCACCACTGGACCAATTGGCAGCATCAGTATGGATGGTGAAGAGATTGAGATTGTTCACAGCTTCAGTTTGCTCGGCCCCATTGTCAACACTCTTGGCACCAGCATCCAGGAAATAAATAAAATGTATTGTGATGGGAAAGTCTGCTGTTAGGGACCTCTCTAAAGTATTCAAGAGCAACGGTGAATCCTGTTTCAGCTTTTTGTAGGTAAAAGTCCAGTTTAGCCAGCACCATTTGTTAAGAGATTGCTATTTCCCTGTTTGATAGATTTTATTGCCTTTTTGCACATTAGTTGACCATAGATAGAGAAGTTCATTTCTGGGTTCTGGATTCTGTTAGTTGATGTTCCTGTCATTGTACCTATACCATGCTGTTTTGGTTAATATTGCTGTCTGGTAGGTTTTGAGGACAGGGTGTATTATGCCTCCCATTTCATTTTTTTTAAGAAATTTGGTGTGGTGTTTGTTTGTTTGTTTGTTTAATTTGTGTATCTTTTCTCTCCAAATAAACAACAATTTTTCTTTCAATTTCCTTGAAAAAATGAGTTTGGTATCTAGGTGCCCCTGATACATGCATCAGAGAGCTGGACAATGACTAGGGAAGATAGAAGGAGAATTGATGGCTTTGAGCTGTTGTGCTGAAGAAGAGCATTGAATGTACCATGTCCTGCTAAGAAAATGAACAGGTTCATCCTGGGGAGGGTTAAACCAGGTTTATCCTTGGGGGCATGGATTCTGAGGCTTTGTCTGACACACTTTGGACATATTGCAAGTAGGGATGTCATGGAGAGGGAAGTCATGGAGAGAGATGTTATGATTGGGAGAGCGGAGGGACTCTCTATGAGGTGGATTGATTCAGTGATTCGGGTAATCTGTGTGGGTGTGTCAGAGACAGTGATATTGGCACAGGACAGAGCAGGGTTTAGGGCTGCTCTACATAGGGTCGCTATGAGTCACAAGCAACTCGACAGCACATAACAACAACATTAGAATTGTGTTGAACATGTATATTGCGTTTGGTCAGATTGTCATTTTCACAATATTGAGTCTTCCTAACCATGAACAGGACACATTTTTGTATTGATTTGGGACTTTTATTATTTCTCACAGATGTGTTCTGTAGTTTTCTTTATGAAAGTCTTTTGTGTCTATCGTTAGGTTTATTCTCAAGCATCTTGATTTGTAGCTGAGTATTATAAATGGTATTACTTTCTTGGTTTCCTTCTCTGAGTTTTCTTTGTTAATGTAGAAAAATCCCTATGACTTTTGGGTATCGATCATGTATTCAGCTAACCTGCTAACTTGGTCCATTAGCTGTAAGAGTGTTTTTGTTGCGTTCTTGGGGTTTTCTTTGTATACTATCATATTGTCTGCATATAACAACAGTGTGACCATTTCTCTGCCAATTTAGATGTCATTTATTTCCTTTTCTTGTTTTATTGTTCTATCAAGTACTTCCAATATAATATTGAATAGAAGTGGTGGCAGTATGCATCTTTGTCTGGTCCCTGTTTTCAAGGAAAATGTTTTACTCTTTCCCCATTGAGAATGATATTGGCTGGCTTTTGGTTTTGCATATATACTTTTGACTATGTTGAGAAAATTCCCTCTTTTTTAAATTTTTTGAGTGTCTTAATCAGGAAGGGGTATTGGATTTTATCAAATGCCTTTTCTGCATAGACTGCTAGAATCATACAGTTCTTTTAATTTGCTTTGTTATTATGGTGAATTGCATTGCTTGTTTTTCTTATGCTGAATCATCTTTGAATACCTGTTAAGAATACCACTTGGTGATGATGAAATATTTTTTGATGTGCTGTTGGATTCTGTTGGTCAGCAGTTTGTTAAGGATTTTTGGGTCAATGTTCATGAGAGATATTTGCCTATAGTTTTCTTTTTGGCAATATTTTTGCCCAGTTTTGGTATTAGGGTTATGCTTTCTTCATAGAATGTCTCTGGAACATTTCCCTTCTATTTCTATTTTTTTTAAACAGTTTTAAAATAGAAGTGGCACCACTAGCTGGTAGATGTAAAGAATAAGAAAAAAAAATAAAAATAGAAGTGGTGATAAATCTTCTCTGAATATTTGGTAGAAATTAGTCATGGAGTCATTTGGTACAGGATTTTTTTTTTTTGTGGAGAAGTCTTTTTCTCACTTGCTAAATTTCTTCTTTTGTGATAGGCCTGTTCAAATGTTCTACAACTGTCTGTGTCAATCTTGGTAAGACACGCGTTTCAAGGAATTTGTCCATTTCCTCTAGGTTTTGAAATTTATCAGAATATAGCTTTTAATAATATTCTCATATTATAAATTACTTGCTATGTATCAGAGAACTAGAACATAACTAAAGATGATAGAAGAATAATTTATGTTTTTGAGTTGTTGGAGAAAGGTATTTAACATATCATGGATTTGTAATAGTACAAACAAGAGTATTCTGGAGAGGGTGAAATCAGGTTGTTCCTTAGAGGCAAGGATTTTCAAGTTCCATCTGATGTATGGTGGGCAGGTTTTAAGGAGGAACTCACCCTTGGAAAGTGACATCAAGTTTGGAAGGGTGGAAGGACAGTGCAAGAGAGGAAGACTCTGGTTAAAATAGACTGACTCAGTGACTGGGGTGTTGGGGGTAGGTGTGTTAGAGACAGTGAAATTGGCTCAGGGTAGAGCAGGGTTCAGAGCTGTTGTACACTAGGGTCATTATGAGTCAATATCTACGTGAGGGTACATAATAACAACAACATTATTGCTATTCTTGTTTTTTTGTGAATGTCATTTTCTTGGTATATTTTTTCCAGGCTTTGATTTTGAGTCTATCTTTCTCTCGATTTGTTAGATGTGTCTTTTGTAGACAACATATTGATGAGCCTTGGGTGTTTTTTTTTGTTTTTGTTTTTTCTTTAATCCATTCTGCTACTGTTTTCCCCTAGATTAGTGCATTTACTCCACGTCAATTTTGAATATTAGCAGGCCTGGTTTTGTCATTGGTATTTTGCTGTGTTTCTTTTTCTGTTGTTTCTGGTTACTGTGATTCACCCATTATTTCTTTTCTTTTTAAAAAAGATCAACTTTACAAAAAAAATGTGAAAAGAAGTCTTCTGATAGAGATACAATATTGCCAGACATCTTTAACTTAAGATGTGTTAAAACATCACCTGCACACCAAATCTGATAAATCTAAAAAATAGAATAAACTTACATGAATGACCAAATAAAAACACAATATGACTTATAAGTGTTCACTAAGATGAAAAGAGTTAAAAAGTAAACAAACTACTTCTTCTTGTTGTTGTTTGTTGTCACTGATTCGACTCATAGCAACCCTTTGAATAACAGATCTGAACCTTGCCCTATCCTGTACCATCCTCATGATATCTGCCTTGCTCAACCCCATTCTTGCAGTGACTCTGCCAATTCATCTTGCTGAGTGTCTCCCTCTGTTTTTCTACCTCCCCTTAAAATCTTATATTTTTCCAAGGACTTACCTCTCCTGACAACATTCCCAAAGTATGTGACACAAAGTTTCACCATCCTTGCATCTAAGAAGCATCTGTTGCACTTGTTCCAAGATAGACATTTTTATTCTTCTGACATTTCATGGGATATTTAATATTCTTTGCTAAGACCATAATTCAAAGGCACCAATTCTTCTAGATTCATATTCATAAATTAACTTTCAGATACATAAGGAACAGCTGAAAATATCATGGCTTGGATCAGGTACATATTAGTCTTTAGTATCATTGCTTGTTAGCACTTTGAAGAAGTTCTTGACAACAGATTTTCCCAATGCAACACATCTTTTGAATTTTTTTAATTACTGCTGCCATGTGTATTGAGTGTAGACTCAAGTAAAATGAAATAATTCACAACTTCAATCTTTTCTATATTCGTGATGATGTTCAGTGGTGAAGATTTTTGTTTTCTTAATGTTGAGAAGTAATTCATATTGAAATCTGTAGCCTTTGATCTCCTGAAGTAAATGCTTCAAGTCTTCACTTTCTACAAGCAACATGCATAATGAAGATTGCTGATGAATCTTCCTCCAATTCTGACACCACGTTCTTCTTCATATAGTCCAATTTCTTGAATGATTTACTCAGGATACAAATTGAAAAGGTATAAAGGAAATGTACCACCACCTTTATGTACATCCTTCCTTATTTTGAGCCATGCAGTGTTTCCTTGCACTGTTTGTACAACTGTTACTCGGTCTATGTATAGGTTTTGCATGAGTACAGTTAAGTGTTTTGGAATTTCCATTCTCCTCAATGTCATCCATAATTTATTATGACTTATATAATACATGTGCACAATCAATAAAACACTAACAAACATTTTCTAATATTCTCTGCTTTCCATCAAGGTCTATCTGACATCCTCAATGGCATAATTCAATAACATAGCCTCTTCTGAGCCTTAGAATAATCTTCAGCAAGATTTAACTTGCATGTAATGCTAACAATATTGTTGATTCATTTCCACCGTCTGTTGGATCATCCTTTTAAGGAATGGGAACAAATATGGATCACTTTTAATCAGTTGACCAAAGAGCTATCATATTTGTTGGCAGAGATTGGTGAGCACATCCAGGATTGCATGGTTTTCCTGAAACACCTCAGTTGATATTCCATCGATTCATAGGAGCTTATTTTTTTGCCAGTGCCTTCAGTGCCCCTTGGACTTCTTCCTTCAGTCCCATTGGTTCTTGACTATATATTATGTACTGAAATGTTTCAGTGTTGAGCAATTATTTAGAAACAGTTACTGTGTACAGACTTTCTTTCTTCTTTTGATGGTTTCTGAATTACTAAGTACTTTGCCTCTGCAATTATTTTAATGTTGCAACGGCAAAGCTTGAATTTGTTATTCAGTCCTTCTACCTTGAAAAATACTGAGTGTACTTTTTCCTCTTGGGTTCCTAACTCCAGTTCTTTGCATATTTTGTTATAACAATTTATCTTTTATTTTTTTTTTAAACTTCTTGAGCTGCCCTTTGAAATCTTCTGGTCAGATCTCTTACCTCATCATTTCTTACCCTCATCTGGCTTCTTTTCATGCCAATGAAAGGTTCAGAGTCCCTTCTGAAATCTAATTTGCTCTTTTCTTTGTTTCTCTATCTTTTTAATGACCTTTTGCTTTCTTCATGGGTGATGTCCTTGATGTCATTCTACAACTTATCTGGCCTTCAGCCATTAATATTCAATACATCAAAATTATTGATGGTTTTTAAATGACACTCCACGAAGGTCATATTTTGGTTTTAATGGACTTCTTTTATTTTTATTTACCTTTATTTTGAGCTTGCATTAGTTACAGGCCTTCAAAAACCCTATGTACAATAGAGCACACTTAGACTGTCATTTAGACTAACAGACATGGCAATTGAAACTGAGATCTTAGAAATGAAAACACACAGAAAGAGGAACAGCTACAGAGACTCTAGAGATTAGAACGTGGAATGTGAAAAACATGAGTGTAGGAAAATTGGACATTGTTAAGAAAGAAATGGAATACATAAATATTGACACACTAGGTGTTGGCAAAATGAGATGGCGTGGCATGGGACATTTTGAATCAGCTGATCATATGATTTACTATGCTGGGGATGAAAAGATGATAAAAATGGGGTTGGTTTCATAATTTAAAAAGTCATTTCTAGATCTATCTTGAAATACAATGTGGTAAGCAACAGGATAATATTCATGCACATACAAGGAAGTCTAGTGAATACCACTATCATTCAAATATATGCACTAATAACTAGAGGCAAAGAAGAGGAAATAGAAGATTTCTGTCAACTTTTGCAGTAGAAATTGATCAAATCTGCGATCAAGATGCACTAATAATAATGGGCAACTGGAACGCCAGAGTTGGGAACAGGGAAGAAGCATCAGTAGCTGCAAAACACCGGCTCGGTGAGAGAAATGAGGCTGGAGACAGAAGGATAGAGTTCTGCACATTCAATGATTTATTCATTGCAAATACCTTTTATAAGAAACATAAACACAGGCTATACACATAGATTTCACCTGGTGGTATGCATAGGAATCAAATCGATTACATTTGTGGGAATAATTGCTAGAGAAGCTCAATATCATCAATGAAAACCAGGCCCAGTGATAATTGTGGGACGGACCACCAACCATATGCAACCATATGCAAGTTCAAGCTGAAGTTGAGGAAAATGAAATCAAGTCCCCAAAAGCCAAGATTTGACCTTAAGTCTGTCCCACTCAAATTTGAAAACCATCTCAGGAACAGGTTTGAGGCCTTGAGCACCGAGGAGTGAAGACCAGATGAGCTCTGGAAGGACAAGAAAATCATCCATGAAGAATGCAAAAGATCATTACAAAGCCTGAAGAAGAAGAAAAGACCAAGATGGATGTCAGATGATACTCTGAGTGTTGCATTAGAGTGTGGAGAAGCCAAAGCTAAAGGAAGAAATTAAGAAATCAAAGAGCTGAACAGAAAATTTCAAAAGGCAGCTCAGAAAGACAAAGCAAGATACTATAATGAAATGTTCAGAGACCTGGACTTAGAAACTCAAAAGGGCTGGACTCGCTCAGCATTTCTTAAGCTGAAGAAGTTGAAAAACAAATTCACGCCATGGGTGGTAATAGTTAAAGATAGTTTGGGTAGAATGTTGAATGATCCAGAAAGTATCAAAAGAAGATGGAAGGAGTACACAGAGTCACTGTATCAGAAGGAATTGGCTGACACAGAGGAATTTAATGAAATAACACATGAGTAAGAGCCTATAGTGATGAAGGAGGAAGTTCAAGTTGCTTTGAAGGAATTGGCAAAAAACAAGGCTCCAGGAGCTGACAGCATACCAGTTGATTTATGTCAACAAATAGACGCTGCCCTGGTTGTGCTCATTAATTTGTGCCAGGAAATCTGGAGGACAGCCAGCTGGCCAACTGACTGGAAGAGATCGATATTTGTTCCCATTCCAAAGAAAGGTGACCCAACAGAGTGTGGAAATTATCGAACAATGTCATTGATATCACATGTAAGCAAGATTCTGCTGAAAATTATCCAAAAACTTTTGGAACAATATGCCAAGAGAGAATTGCCAGATGTCCAGGCTGGATTTGGAAGAGGTCGTGGTACTAGGGCTATTATAGCTAATGTTAGATGGATTGTGGCAGAAAGCAGAGAATACCAGAAGAATGTCTATCTGTGCTTCATTGACTATGCAAAGGCTTTTGACTGTGTGGGTCACAACAAGCTATGGCTGAGTCTGAGAAGAAAGGGAATCCCAGAACATTTGATTGTGCTGATGTGAAACCTATACTTGGCAGTGGTCAGAACAAAGCAGGTAGACATTGGACGGTTCAAAATCAAGAAAGGGGTCTGTCAGGGGTGTATTTTGTCTCCATACCTTTTCAATCTGTATGCAGAATAGATCACCTGAGATGCTGGGCTGTAGGAGGAGGAATGTGCCATCAGGATTGGTGGAAGAGTCATCAACAATCTGCGTTAGGCAGATGGCACAACCCTGCTTGCTGAAACTGAGGAGGACTTACTTGAAGCACTTGCTACAGAAGGTCAAGGACTGCAGTCTTCGATATGGATTGAAGCTCAACATCAAGAAAACAAAGATTCTCAGCACTGGACCAATTGGCAGCATTAGTATGGATGGTGAAGAGACAGAGATAGTCAACAGTTTTAATTTACTTGGTTCCACAGTCAACATTCTTGGTAACAGCAGCCAGGAAATCAGGAGACGAATTGCAATGGGAAAGTCAGCTGTGAGGGACCTCTCGAGAGTACTGAAGAGCAATGATGTCAGACTGGAGACTAAGGTGCACCGGATCCAGGCTATAGTTTTCACAATTACGTGCTATGCATCAGAGAGTTGGACTGTGAATAGGGCTGATAGAAAGAGGATTGATGCCTATGAGCTCTGGTGCTGGAGAAGAGTGTTGAATATACCATGGACTGCTAGGAGAACAAACAGGTTTGTCCTGGAGAGGGTGAAGCCAGAATACTCCTTGGAGTTGAGCATTCTGAAGCTTCATCTGACAAACTTTGGACATGTTGCAAGGAGGGACTGGTCCTTGGAGAGGGACATCATGTTTGGGAGAGTGGAGGGACGGCACAGGAGAGGAAGACCCTCGATGAGATGGATCGTTTCTGTGACTGGAGTGGTGGGAATGAGTGTGTTTGAGTCGGCGAGGTTGGCACAGGATAGCACGGCACTTAAGGCTCTTGTACATAGAGTCGCTATGAGTCGCAAGCAACTTGATGGCACATAACAACATCAACAACAATGTACAGTTAGTCTCTGACCTAGTTTTGGCTCCTGATCTTGGGCTTCTCCAGCATCTCTTTCCACACATGGAGTCAATTTGACTTATGTGTACATTCCAGTAAGTGATGCCACTGTCTAATCACCATATTTATCTAAGAAGTTATGCACATATGTGCTCAATATACAAGTTCAAGAGTCTGGATACACATGTCTGCAAAGTAGAGAAGGCTGGAAATTCAATCAGGGAAATCTTTTCTTAGAAGCAGCCGTTGTGTTCCATCTGAAATCCAGGATTAGGGGAAACCACCACCTTCTGATATGATCCCTCTCTAGGACATTGCACCACTTCAAAAGTATCCATCACCCAAAATTCATAACAAATGCAAACATTGTAGCAGAGGATGAATCAAAGGAGGTCTGAGGTTTTGCTTAATGCCATCATAATTAATTAATAGTCAAACTAATGCTGAGATCAATATTCCTGCAGTCACTTTTGATCTTCAATGCCAAGCTCCACATCTTGCAGCTTCCAATTGGGTGGCTCCAGTGTTCTGAAGTTCCTCAAGGAACATTTTCTCACCCAGATGGGAGGATACTGTTAGGAAAGGAGGAGTAGAGGTAGGGGAGACAGGGGAGATGGAGATGGAAGCCAGTAGGAGAGGAGTGGAGAGGGAGACTTCCACCCACTTTCCCTTGGTGTCTCTGGGTGAAGGATTTGCCTTAAAAGATCTTATAGATTTGGTCTTGTTTTCCCAAATTCCTTATATTCCTTCTTTTCTGCAAAGGATCTTGTTTCTCCTTTATATTTGATGGGTTTTGCTGGGTACAGGATCCTCATTTTGAAATTGTTTTCTTTCAACTTTCTTTATATGCCATCCCATTATCTTCTTGATTACATGGTTTCTGCTGATAAATCAGAATTTAATATTTTCTTTTATCCTTTGTAGATAACTCTTTGGTTTTCTCATGCTGCTTTTAGTACTCTATCTTTATCTTTTATTTGAGAGAATTTAACTATGATATGTCTTGATTTTTTTTAAAGTCTACTTGGGTTGGTGTTTGTTGAACTTCTACAATATGGATTTCTTTTATAGGTGGAAAGTTTTATTCTAGTACCACTTCCTCAGTGTTCTCAGTGATTTACCTGTCCCTCTCATATTCAGGAATTGCAGTCATACAGCTGTTGTTCCTTTTGATGTCGTCCCACATTATTCTAATGTTTTCTTTATGTCTTATCTCTAATTTTCTTCTATTATGTTTTCATTGAGGTTTTTCTCTTCCAGTACACTGATTCTCTGTTCCATCTCTTCTGTTCCACTTTTCCCCCTACTAGAATCTTGGTCTCTTCTGCCATTTCATTCTTAATGTTTTGGATTACATCTTCATGTATTTCTGTTATTTTTAGTACTGTGCTGGCTGTATCATCTCTCTGTTTATCAATAGTTCTACTTCTTTCTTCAGTCTTTTGCATTTTATTCCACAGTTGTGCAAATTCTTCCACATTGATCTATTTCTTCTGGGCTATTGTCTGTAGAGTAATCTCATTCTTAATGGATTCCATTGTTTTGTCATTTACCCCATATTCTGTAGCTGTTCAAATGACTTTGCATCATCCCAACACAGACAGAAAACTCATTCTTCGACAAGATAGAAAAAGACAATTTCTAATTTCATTTAGAATGGAGAGAGACTGCACATAAGTAAAGCAGTTCCAAAAAAGAGCAATAAAGGAGGAGGCATCTCACTCCCTGATCTCAAATCATCCTGCACAGTCATGGTGGTCAAGACAGCATGGTACTAGTACAGTGACAGACACATAGATCAATGGATTCAAATTGAGAACCCTGAAATCAGCTCATCTATTATGGCCAACTGATTTTTATAGGAAGATGACATCAGTTATGTTGGGAAACGGAAGCCTCTTTAACAAATGGTGTTGGTAAAATTGGAAAACTATCTGTAGAAAACTCAAGCAAAATCCAAACCTTACACAATACACAAAATTCAACTCAGAGTGGATCAACAACTTAGGAGTAAAAGTGAGGACTATAAACTTAATTAGAGTAAAGCCTGGAAGAATTCTAGAAGTCCTATTCCACCATATGAACAGTTTTCCAAGCATCTTTTAAAACCTACTACCAGGAGAGACTAAAATAGGTAAATGGAACCTTCTAAGAATCAAATCCCTCTGCACATCAAAAACTTTCTTCAATAGGGTAAAAAGGAAAGCCAAAGACTCGAGGGAAAATTGAATTCTATGCTCAAAAAAGGGAAAAAATAAGTTAAGACATATTGTTTTAAAAGAAAATTCCCCTCTTCTAGACAATGCTTGATTTCAAAGAGGCTTCAGTATGCTTCAAGGGAAAGTCTAGCAGAGTTTCACATGGGTAGAAAAGAGTTAAAATTTAATCAACCTTGTTCACTCATCCTCGGTTGAATATCTAAGTGGTTCTGTGAATGATTAAAAAGAAAATAGGTAAGAGGGTATAGAACATATTCTACTATACCCCAAATCTAAAATAGAGAATGTTTGAGACAAGCAAATATAATGTGCATATTTCTTTCATCATTTTATAAAGTTCTTTTAAAGACTAAGCAGCATTGGAATTATCATTCAAGGGTGGAGATAAAAGTGATTTGTTCAATTAGTTCTTTAAGTTCATTTTGCTCTTTGCAAATGAAATTCATCCATAATTAAATGATTATATAATAATATATATAAAATATAAAACTTTCCTATAGGACAGATATATGACATTTTATTTACTATGAGCTAGATTGAAATGTTCCTTCGGCTCATGTAATTAATGAATCAGTGAGATGGAATTTATGATCTCCTTAACTTATGATTCAGTCATATTTTTCTATTTCTTAGTATGTGTTTCTATTAGAAATTTGCAGGACTGGTTGGTCAATTGACCGAAAGTGGTACATATTTTTTTTCCTCTTCCCAAGAAAGATGATCCAACAGAATATGAAAATTATCAAATATCATTAATATTACATGAAGTAAAAATACTGATGAAAATCATTAAAAAATGGCTAGCTCGGCATATAAACAGAGAACCACCAGAAGTTCAAGCTGAATTTAGAAGAGGCCGTGACACCAGGAATATCATTGTTGATGTCTGATGGATCCTGGTTGAAAGCAAAGAATATCAGAAGAGTGTCTGTTTGTGTCTTATTGATTATGCAAAGGCATTTGACTTGTGGACCAGAACAAGTTACAGCTAACATTGAGGAGAATTGTAATCCCTGTTTGTTGTGAAAACAAAGCAAGTTAACACTACATGGTTTTAAATTAAGAAAGGTGTTGGTCAGGGTTGTATCCTCTCTCCGTACTTAGTCAATCAATATTCTGAGAAAATTATTCTAGAAGCAGGACTTTATAAGTGTGAATGTAGAATCAGGAACTGAGGAAGACTCATCAAAAACTCATTTTATAGATCATATAACTTTGCTTGCTGAAAGTGTTGAGGACTTGATGTGTTTGCTGCAGAAGATCAAAGAACAAATACAGGCTTCAATATAGATTGCACCTCAACTTCAGGAAAACAAAACTCTTATCACTGGACCAGTAAGAAACATAATGATAGATGGAGAAAAGACTGAAGTTGTCAATTTTCAATCATCATTCTGCTTATATTCATAATCAATGCCCTTATGACAAACAGTCAAGAGACCAGGAGATATACTGCATGGGGGAAATCTGCATTGAGGGGCCTTTCCAAAAATTATTGAGAATCAATGATGTCAGCTTGAGGACTGAGGTTTGTCTGATTCGGGTCTTGGACTTTACATTTACTATCCATCTGAGAGCTGGAAAATGAATACGGATGACAGAAGAAGACTTGATGCCTTTGAGCTGTGGTGTTTAATAAGAGTACTGAATATTACATAGATTGCCAACAGAACAAACATATATGTATGTGTGTGTGTATTTGTGTGTGTGTGTGTGTGTGTGTGTGTGTGTGTGTGTGTGTATGGTGTGTGTGTGTGTGTCTTGAAGAAGGTACACACAGAGTTCTCCTTGGAGGCAAAGATCATAAAGCTTCATTTCACATACATACGTTGGGCATGGTTCTAGAGAGGCTATTCTTTGGAAAGGAACATCAAGAGAGGAAGACCCTCAACCAGATGGATTGACATAGTGACTGAAGTAATAAGTTCAACTATGTCAGAAATTATGAGGATGGCACAACATAGATACAACAAGATTCAGAGGGTAGCTGTTGTCATAGGGTAGCTATTAGTCATAAAATGGCCTCTAATAACCACAACACAATTATCTGTTTCTCTTAGAAGGCAGTTAGTGCTGAAACTAGATAGATTATAGGGGTGGGGGGGAAAGTCCTCACATATTTCTAACTAAGATTGACTGACATTTTGGTCACGTGCAGTGTGTTGAGGCATTAAATTACAATCATTTTGACATTAACTTCTCATTAATCTGTTTCTCCTGTGTGATCTTGTTATAGATCATTTGTTTAAATGCTGACAGTAATCTCTCCTTAAATGCCATACCTGTATACTTTCTCCTCTTTCCTCTATCTTCACCTTTCCAGCACCAGCAGACACCCTATTCTTTACTAAGAACTGTGGACGTTGTGTTAGAAGGAACTGAAAAACAAAAGAGATGTGAAAATTAACATTGCTTTTGCCCTAGAAAAATAATCAATTAAAGCAGTGTCCTACTGAAAATATTTCATTAGTGTCAACTTTAGATGGCAAGAGGCTAAAATTAGAACAAGAAAAACCATTCTTTGCTTTGTCATAAAGATTTCAGAAAACTGGTTCCAAAGTTCCTGAATACTCTCAGCTTAAAAAAAAAAAAATGAAACATGCCAATGGTATAGACCTACCCATTCTCAACCTGAAGTTACCATAACACTGAAGCCTCTAAGTGCTATACTAGGCCTCTTGAGCTTTGAACAATGCCCAAGAACTTGTTCTTTTCTGCTGTATACAATGTCCCTGAACTTTTTCTGACCTTTGCTCTCAGGAAATGCTGACTTTTACAGCCTAGGACAATGAAGCCTAAAAGGAGGCATATTGGCTTCATTGTCTCCTTTCAAAGACCTTTCTGAAGGAAGTCAGTCTCCAATGCTAACATAGCTCACTTTAAGTCTGTACTGCAAGGTCAGCTCTGCAAATGAGTCTCACGCTGGAGATTGGAGAAAAAGATAAGAAAATTTGACTTCAAACTTCCCAGCGATTTTCATTAAAATATAAATCTACCTCAATCTATTTTGAACTTTGGTTTTTATAACACAATAATAAAAAGAGGCAGTGTGAAAAGACTTTATTTCATGCACCACATTTTTCCTACTGCTCTTTCTAAGTCTATAAATGCATTTAGCAAGTCTAAAGGCAATTGGGAAGTGTGTGGCATGTGGTAGATTTGCAGCCAGGTGAAATATTACTCAATCATATTAGAAAATTCAAGTTCTGACTCTCACAGAGAGGATTTCTGTGTTCATTACTGAGAAAAGAGAAGAAGTCAACTTACTTTTCTTTGGAGTTTCTTCATATGTAGTGACAACATGATCAAGGGCTGCAGTGTGTGAAAACATAATAAGCTGCAGAATGTCACCTACCATTGTGAAGCTATCCTTCATTGCGTTGGGAGACTGAGAGGTTCCAAATAGGTGTTTACAGTGTCATACTTTAGGGATTCATAAATGCCTGAGGAGGTCTACTCTAAGCTAGTCACACTAGCACCAGCTAGACACACGCTAGCAGGTGTGATTCTCATCGTATTATCAATATAATATGAATTTTCTAGGATGACATATAAAAAACAACAGTGTTTTAACATTAATTTTTTTACAATCTGTCATACATAAGGAATATGTGCTATGATTTTTAAAAAAATAACCAATGAAGCACTAGATTCTAACTTAAGAAAGATTTGTTGATATTTAAATGATATCAATATCTGAAAAACATAAACGATGATAGCCTCAAGGTAATATCAAAGATTTTATTTCAGACTTGAACAATTTATCTTCTATGTAATTTTTATTTCCCATTTAGTTTTCTACATGTTTAAAATTCCTTCTTTCTATATTTCTTTTATCATCCTCTCCCACTTATGGATGTCTATCAAATTCATTTAGAAATTTTCTACCAATATACAATAATAATCATCATTACAATCCCATTCAAGTAAAGTTTTTAAGGAATAAATAGGCATAGCTAACACTCACCTGCCCACTGAACAGAAAATGGGACATGAAGGCACAGAGCGGTGAGCACCTTTCTGAAAAGGCCAGAGGGCGTGAGAATAGCACAGACCCCAGAACAAAAAGCAGATAAAAAGTCAATAGCCCAGCCCCATGGTGCCTCTAAAGTCACACTTGCAGCAAGAGGTTAATTTATTCCTTGTTAAGTCAGAAACTCACAGATGTGGTACTGAGAATGGAGTTTATTAGGTAAGTAAGTTGGAGAATGAGGGAGGCAAAAATATTGCCCAATAAAAATCCAAGGTCTAGCCCATTAGTCCTAAGGTGGGTTGTTGTTGCTTTGTGTTGTTGAGTTGCCTGTGACTCATAGCAACGCTGTATACAACAGCTCTGAGCCCTGCTCTATCTTGAGACAACCTTATTGTCTCTGACACAGCTACTCCCATTACCACATCTTGCCACAGTCTCTCCATCACCATCACCAGGGTCTCATCATCAAGGAGTTGCTCTCAACAGGGTCTCCAGACTCCCTCAAGACTTGCTTATCTTAAATCTTGCTATCACAAGTCTGGCTACTCAGTATGGGAAGCACTCTTTCGCTTATTCTAGTCCTACAGGTTTGATGATTTGCAAGACTGTGTCTGCAGTTAAGGTAGCTGGAGACCACAGGGGCTAAGGTAATGGCTAAAAAAGTCAACTTTTGACTAACACCATACCAACCACAAGAATATTTAATGACTACTCATGGACTGTAAAAAGAACAACCCGTAAGTCTTGGAGAAGGTGTAGCCAGAGTGGTTCTTGGAGGCAAAGATGATGAAGCTTTGTCTCGCATACATTAGGCATATTTCTAGATGTTATTCTTTAAAGAAGGATACCATACTTGGAAAGGTGGAGGGGCAGCAAAAGAAAGGAAGACTCTCAACAAGGTGAGTTGACACAGTGACTGAAGGAATGGCTTTGATTGTGCCAGAATTGGGAGGATGGTACAGGATAAGATAGTGTTCACATTGGTTGTTTATGTTCACAGGGTCACTGTGAGTTGTCCTTGACTCAATGGCACCTAACAACAACTAGGTAAACAACTATCAGAAAATACTGTCCAATTTAAATACATTAATAACACCCATGATACCATTAGTTAGGAAATCAGGAGAGTATTGTACTGGGCAAGTCCACTGTCAGTGCCCCTCTAAAATAAAGAAGAGCAATGATGTAAGTTTGAAGATTAAAATGTGCTTGATTAAGGCCATGGTCTTTTTAATCACCTGCTACCTATCAGAGAACTGAACTATAAATAAAGATGAGAGAAGAAGAATTGATGCCTTTGAGCTGTGGTACTAGAGAAAAATACTGACTATCCCATGGACTTCCAAAAAAACCAAACAGCTATGGTTTAGGAAAAGTGTAGCCAGAGTTCTCCTTGGAGGTAAAGATGGTAAAACTTCATCTTTCATATTTTGGACATGTAGCTAGATGAGGCTATTCCTTGGAAAGGGATATTGTGTTTGGAAAGATGGAGGGTCAAAGAATGAGAAGAAGATTCCAAAAGAGATGGATTGATATGGTTACTTCAGTAATGGGCTCTAATGTATCAGAAATTATAAGGATGGCACAGAACAGTGAAGGGTTTAGGTTGGTTGTTCATAGGATTGCTATGAGTTGTATTCAATTCAAATCCACGTTACAAAAATAGTTGTATTGTAGTGAATTATTCAATGTGTCTTTTCTGGCCATTGATTTTGACATCTACCACATGTCTGGGAAGGAGTATGGTAATAATGTAAATAAGGTAAACAGAAGCTTTTAGATGGGAAAATGCAAGTAACATTTGTAGACTATTTGAACCACAGGTGGGCTGGTTGGTGTTAAAACAGATAAAAGAAGGTACCGGAGTATTGGGACATGCTTCACTTTATGAGACTCTATTTCACAGTGTTAGTGTTGTTAAGGAAGACGTTTATGCCTTATGGAATTAGTAGAAATCTAATTACACTGTTTTTACTCTAGTTTATACATATAACGTACACATATGTCATTACTATCATATGTAAGTAACATGATGCTGAAGATAATTAAAAAACTACCAGAACAATATACAGGCAGAGAACTGCCAGAAGCACAGATGGATTCAAAAGAGGCTGTGGCACCAGCGATATCATTGCTAATGTTAGCAGATCCTGGAACAAACCAAATAAAACCAGAAGAATGTCAAAAGAATATACTAGAAGAATATTTGTGCTTAATTGACTATGCAAAGGTATTTGATTGAGTAGAATATAATGTAATGGCTCACATTGAGAAGAAGGGGAGTCTTAGAACACTTAATTGTGCGCATGAAAAACCTGTACATAAATCAAGAGGCCGTTATGCTAACAGAGCAAGAGAACATTGTATGATTTAAAATTAGGAAAAGTGTGTGCCAGTGTTGTATCCTTTCTTTGTACCTAATTGATATGTATACTGAGCAAATTATTCTAGACATTATGGAGGAGAAATTGGCATCAAGATTGAAGAAGAAATCCTCAGTAACCTTTGTTATGTAGATGACACATAAATGACATTGTTTGCTGAAAGTGAGGAGGACTTGAAGCACTTGCAGCAGAAAAAACAGCCTTCAGTAAGGATTGCATCTCAATGCCAAGAAACAAAAATTCTTACCACTGGACATAAATGCATCATCCTGACAGATAGAGAAAAGACTAAAACTGTTAATAACTTCATCTTACTTGGATCCACAATCAATACACTTGGTTCAAGCAGTCAGATCAGGACACATATTGTAATGGGAAAGTCTAAAGTCAGATACCTCTCCAAATTACTGAGGAGTAATGATGTCAGTTTGAGGACTAAGGTATGCCTCATTCAGCCTGTGGTGTTTGAAGTAATTTGATATACTATTGAGAGCTGTACGGTGAATAGAGATTACAGAAAAAGAACTGATAACTTTGAACTCTGGTCTTGGTCTTGGAGAATAGTACTGACTATCTCATGAACTGCCAAGAGAATAAACAAATATGTATTGGAGAAGATGCAGCCAGAGTGTTCCTTGGAGGTAAATATGATAAAACTTTGTTTCACATACTTGGGCATGTTGCTGGAGACAGTATTCATTGGAGAGAAATATTGTACTTCAGAAGGCAGTCTGTTGTTAAGTGCCGTCAAGTGGAGTATGACTCATTGCAATCCTATGCAAAACAGATCTGATCCCTGTCCTAACCTGTGTCATCCTCATACTTCCAAACACATTGGAGCCCATTGAGGCAGTCACTTTGTCAATCCACCTAGTCAAAGGTCTTTCTCTCCTTCACCAACCCTCCGCCTTTCCAAACATCATTTTCCTCTCCAAGGAATAACCCGTACTAACAACATGCCTGAAGTATGTGAGGCAAAGAGAAGGTAGAGGGATGGGGAGAGAGAGAAAGACCCTCAATCAAGTGGATTGACAGTGATGGCAGCAATTGGCTCTAGTGTGTCAGAGATTGTGAGGATGGCACAGGATAGAAGAGGGTTCAGATTTGTTGTCCATAAGGTTGCTATGAGTCATACTTGACTCCAAGGCACCTAGCAATAACAACATACAAATAACTCAATCAAGTCATACTCACGACACAAACAGATCACTTTAAAAAGGTTGACCACTACTATACACCAGCATCAAGAAATAGCAGCTGCTCAGAAAATACAAATTTGCTATCTTTTAAAACAATGACTTACTAAGTGGCTATGTCTGTTAAATACCACTATTAATGGTATTGAAACAAAAGTAAAATATATATTCATAGTTTATTAATAACAATTAAAAACTTTTCAAATATGATCTTTTATGTTGTAAATATTTGTTAAATCCAGTAAGAAGCCATTGTATGTATTTTCTTCCTGTACATTTAACAACAACAAACAATAATTTAAGGTTTGAGTTCTTGGTAAACGACATCATGCTGTGAGAAGTGGAAAGTCAGAGAAGAAAAGATGATCCTCAACATGATGGATTGATACAGTGACTGTAGCAATGGACTTCAGTGTGTCTCGGATTATGAGGATGGCATAGGATAAGGCAAAGGTTAGATCTGTTGTTCATAGAATTGCTGTGAGTCATAGATAGAGCTCTGTTCACCTAGTGGATAGAAAGTTATGTTACCAAGCCAAAGGTGGATGATTTTAATCCGTTGCCATCAGGTCTGGTTTTAATTGTTTTTGGTCAACCATTTTTCTAACTGGTACAGCACTGGTCTGTCAATTGGCTGTACGGAGGTAACTCATGGCTGCAGTGATGCTAAACACTGTGACACTGATCTGTCAAATGTGATATTGGCTACCCATGGTGGACAGTGTTGGGTGGAGCTCCGAGATTACAACAGGCTTTGAAGCAAGAGTGTCATCCACTTCTGAAATAGCTTGTCTCTGGAAACTGAATTTAGAAAAGCAATGAAATTAAACAAGTGTTCAGGTCTTTTGTTCATAAGGTCACTATGAGCTGTCTATAATTCGATGGTACTTAACAACAACTATTAAGTACAAATATATAAAAACATGTATTAAGTGAATGAATTAGACAATAGTCCTTCACTAAAAGAGCTTCTGTTATATGTGAGAATATACAAGCATAACAGCATAAGTATCATTTTAGTAGCACTAATATGAGTGAGAAAATACCAAATATTGAAGGAGTTTGTTTTGTCCACAAGGATGAATCTTAAGCCATAAAAGTTTGGTTCTAAATCTCTGCTCAATTATCAACTACCTAGGAGACTTTGAACACACTTCTCTTTATAATCCTGACATTCATAACCTGTAAAATGAGTATGTTGTTGTTGTTGTTATGTACCGTCGAGTCGCTTGCGACTCATAGCGCCCCTATGTACAACAGCCCTAAACTCTGTTCTGTCCTGTGCCAATCGTACCGTCTCCAACACACCCATCCCGATTACCCCAGGATAGAGCTGGGTTTATGGCTGTTGTACATAGGGTCGCTATGAGTCACCAATGACTCAATGGCATGTAACAACAACAACAACAACAAGCTTAGGTAGGTTTTTAGTTTCTCAGTATTTATTCATTTCCTCTAGTTTTTTTGTATTTGTTTGAGTATAGTTTTTCACAATATTACATTGTTAACCTTTTTACTTTAATTGTTTCTGTTGTGACTTTGTCCCTTTCATCTCTTATTCTGATTATTTGTGTCTTTTCTTTCTTTTCCTTTGTAGTTTTGCTAGTGGTTTGTCAAATTTATTGACCTTTTTTGTAGAACCAACCCCTTGTTTTGTTGATGGTTTTTATTTTTTATGTTTGTTTATTTTGTTTTCCATTTCATCTGCTCTAATTTTTATAATTTCAGGATTTTTTGGAGGGTATCTATTTTTCTTGCTCTTCTTTTTCAATTTGTTGGAAATGTTGAGTTAGAGAGTCAGTTATTTTTCCTTCCCCCCCCTTTTGATGTGTTTGCATATTGCTATACATTGACCTCTAGTTACGGTTTTGGCTATTTCCCAGAAGTCTTAGTAAGTTGTATTTTCATTTTCATTTCTTTCAAGAAACCTTTTCATTTCATTTTTTTAAATTTTTTTTCTAGTATTTACTCATGTTCAAGCAAAATGTTGTTCAACTTCCTAATGTATGGTGGTGGTTATTTTTTTCCCCTTTATCCTCATTATTAATTTCTAATTTTGTAGCATTTGGTCTGAGAAAATGCTTTGTATTATTTCTATGTTTTTTAATTTATTGATTCTTTCCTTGTTTCCTACAATGTGATCTGTTCTGGACAATATTCCATGTACATTGGAGAAGAAGGTATACTATTTTTTGGGGGGGTGCATTAGCCAGTATATATCAATGAGATCAAGTTGGTTTATTGTGTCATTTAATTTTTCAGCATCTTTGTTGAGTTTCTTTCTGGTAATTCAATCTTTTCTTAAGAGTGGTATATTGAAATCACCAACTACTATAGTGGTATTGTCTATTTCCTTTTTCAGTTTCGCTAATATTTGTTTTGTATATTATGTAGCTCTATCAATTGGTGTACGGTTGTACATAGGGTCGCTATGAGTCGCAGGCGACTCGACGGCACATGACAACAACAACATCAATTGGTGCATAGAAATTTATTGTTGTTATGTCCTCTTGTTCTTGTGACCCTTTAAGCCTTATGTAGTGACCTTCTTTATCCTTTGTGACGGTTTTGCATTGACATTTATTTTGTTAGAGATTAATATTGCTATTCTGCAGTGTCGTCAGCAGCCACCAAATCAAAATCAGCCATAGGTCTATTCCAGTTGATTAACTAGTTACCTGTCTTAAAAAGTTCTTAAAAAAAGTTCTTAGTGTGGCCTGGACTGTTCTCATGCCTTGAACACTAGACCAAGGCCCCACTGCCTGGAGGCCCCCTGCCACTTGGACTCCCGAACACCATGCCTGGAGGACTTGGCCCTGCTACTTGAACACTCCCACCTCCCCACCTGGAAGCCCAAGTCTGTCACCTGGAGAAACTGGCTGTGCCACCTGGATGCACCAACACCTAGAGGCTGATGTGCTGCTGCTTCACTGAACTACGTCAGTGACAAAAATATCGCAGATGAGGCCATTTATTTCCTCTTCCCAGAGTTATGAGATGCTTTTATCTCTGGGTACCTTGGATCTGCCTAGCCTAGCTGCAGCAATTGCCTGACAGAGAAGACTACTAATTCATAGGCCATATCATACCTCGACTGAAGCAAATCTTCACTTGAGTCAAAAGTTCAGAGAGAAACTCAGACAGGGTATTTGTCCTGCTCTCCTCTGGAGCAATGACTTCCTGAGCCAAGGTTTCATACCAAGAGCCTGTTAAGGCCTCAGGCATGAAAACCTCTACTACAGTAATGTCACAGAACAAGCAGACCACTTCACACCCTTCAAAAACCCAAAATAAGTTGTTGCCTACCCAAAATGACAGAGTGTCAATGGATTTCCTGAAGCTAGAAAGTCTGATAGAACTTTCTGTTACAGAATTAAAAAGAATAATGAAGAATAATGATTGAATACTTTCAATGGGTAGAAGACAAACTAAGAATGGCATGACTCTGAAAGCAAAAACAAAGAGGAACTTAAAACAATAACAACAATCTAAAACAATGCAGATAAAACAAATGAAGGATTAAAGGCTCTGGAAAAACCAAAAATTCAGAATCTAGAATATGAGACCAATATTTCAGATGCTGTGAACATGTTGGAGGGGCATATGGACAGAATTGAAGCGATAGAACCCAGAATGAGTGAAATAGTAGATAGAATTGTCAGCACTGATCTCCTAGAAAAAGAAGCAGAATTAAAAAGAAAGGAAAAAGAAAAAAGCCCAAGAATAATGTGTAACAACATCAAGAGGAATAATATGCCCATAATTGAAATCCTAGAACCAGAAGAAGCAAGTAAAGGCACCGAAAAAGTTGTGGAAGAATTACTAGACAAAATCTTCCCAAGTATAATGAAGAATGAGAATATACAAGAAATATTCAAGAAAATGATTTAACACCATATAGAATAGATGCTAAAATAAAACCACCAATGCATATCATTGTCAAATTTACCAGAACAAAAGATAAGGAGAGAATTCTGAAAGCAGCGAGAGAGGGAGAGACAAAGAGTAACCTATAAGATTAAGTGCCTATTTCTCAGCAGAAATCACGTGAGTAAGAAGACAATGGAATGACATATATAGAAAACTCAAAGAATACAACAGGCAACTGAGAATACTGTACCCAGTGAAACTGTCCATCAGATATGAAGGAGAGATTAAGATCTTCTCGGAAAAGCGGAACCTAAGGGGGTTTGTAAAAGCAAGACTAACATTGTGGTAGGAGCTGATTGTGGAACAGACCACCAACTACTCATATGCAAATTCAAGCTAAAGCTAAGGAAAATTAAATCAAGTCCGAGGCAAACAAAATATGACCTTGAGTCTATCCCACCTGAATTTCAGAACCATCTCAGGAACAGATTTGAGGCTTTGAACACCAATGAACAAGGCCAAATGAGTTGTGGGAGGATATCAAGGGTATCATCCAGGAAGAGTGCAAACGGTCATTGCAAAGACAGAAGAGGAAGAAAAGACCAAAAT
>NW_006400272.1:361856-374381 GCF_000299155.1 Elephantulus edwardii
TGGAGGGATGGCGCAGCAGAGGAAGGCCCTCTATGAGGTGGATTGATTCAGTGACTGGGATAATTGGGATGGGAGTGTCAGAGACACTGCGATTGGCACAGGACAGAGCAGAGTTTAGGGCTGTTGTACATAGGGTCGCTATGAGTCGCAGGCAACTCGACGGCACATAACGACAACAACAACAACAACATTGTGGTAAACGCTGAGAGATGTCCTTCTTACAGATGTGCCACAGAAAGCAGGATAGACTAAAGTAACCTGTAACAACACTAAAAAAGAACTTAAAATGATAGCAATAAAACCTTTCCTCTCAATAATTACACTGAATGTTAATGGTTTAAATGCACCATTGAAAAGAAAAAAAAGTAGCAGATTGGGTTAAAAAAAAAGCCCCAAAATCCATCAATATGTGGACTACAAGATATACACTTGAAAAGTGAAGATAAAGAAAAACTAAAATTAAAAGGGTGGAAAAAATATACCAAACAAATTGCAACCAAAAGTAAAGCAGGCGTAGCGATATTAATCTTCTTCACTTTTAGAAAGCAAAGTTGTTTCATCTGCATACCAAAAGTGATGATGTGTCTTCCTCCAATCCTGATGACACATTCCTCTTCAAGGAGTCCTATGCTTCAAATAAATTGCTAAACATACAGGCAGAACAGATTTGAGGAAAGAATACTAGTCTGACACACACGTTTCTTAATTTTAAACCACGTAGTTTTTCCTTGCTCTTTTTGCACACTTTCTTCTTGGTTTCACATGAGCATGATTAAGTCTTTTTGGGATAGCTATTCTTCTCAATGTTAGCTAAAGTTTGTTGTGATTCACATAGTTAAATGCTTTTGCATAGCCAATAAAGCACAAATAGGAATTCTTTTATTCTCTATTCTCAGCCAAGATCCATTGGATATATACAAAAATATTCTTGCTGTTATGTCATCACTTCTTCTGAGTACAGCTTGAACTTCTGACAGTTTCTAGCATACTGTTCTAGACATCTTTGCATGATCTTGAGCAGTGTTTTGATTGTATGTGATATTGGTAATATTGTTCTGTAATTTCTGCATTCTAACGGACCACCTTTTCTGGGAATAGGAATAAATATGGATCTCTTTTCATCAGTCAGCAGGCAGCTGTCCTTCAAATTATCTGGCATAGACTAGTAAGCATATGAAGGGCAGAAACTTGATGATACATACCAATAATTATACTATGTTGAGACTACTTAGAAATTCTCCATTATCTGATAAACCATATAGCACTATAAGAATTACGGGTATAAGGAATGTGATACCTTTTAATCTCATCATAAGTCTGACTTGATATAAGGGACATTTTTCTAGGATGTAGCTGTAGCACCATTTAATCCACAAGAGATAAATGGGAAGGAAGCCTAGCTGAGAAAAAGGATCTAAATACCACCAACAAAGAGTGACCAGAAGGAGATAGTACCACTGTGGACTCAGTTCCCCATACCAGCAAGCTCTTTGACACCTGGGAATACCAGAATACATGGAGACATAAAAGGAATACCCAGCCTACAGCTGCAAAAAGAAGGACTTTTCTCTAGATCCAAATAACATGGTCTTCTGGAACTGGCACGCTAGCTTTATATTCTAGCTCCCATAACTGTAACATGATAAATTTCTTTTTATTTAAGTCATTCACCTGTGTTATCTCTAATATTAAAGCTCTAAAGAACTAAGACAAATGTATACATAAATATGTTGTGAATATATATATATATATATATGATATTGTTCCATTGGTTACTTCTATAATGGAGAAGTGTCATTCATTCACCTGCTGCATTTGTTACAATGCTTGTTTGTCACACATCTTTCTAAAGCTAAGCATCCATTAAGACAGATTAGGAAGACAGACTGGTTACTAACTTGCAAAAGAACAGGTCTTTGAAAACCCTATGTACAATAGAGTATACTTAGAGCATGCTAGCAGATATGGCACCTCAGGCCGAGCCCTCAGATTTGGAAGCACAAAAGAGAAAGAACAGTTATAAGCAGACACTAATGATTGTGAGAAGCATAAATGTAAGAAAACTGGACATGGTTAAGTAAGAAGTAGAACACATAAGTATGGGTATACTAAATATTGGCAAAATGAGATGGATTGGCATGGGACATTTTAAATAAGACAATCATAATCTCACATGATCTACTACAGCAGGGATGTAAATGTGAGGAAAAATGGGGTTGCTTTCTAGTTAAAAATGTAATTTCCAAATCCATTTTGTAAAACAATTGTATTGAGATACAATTGTATTGTAGTTGTGAGAGAGTAGATGAGCTGTTGGAGGTTATCAAGAATACCGTCCACGAAGAATTCAAAAGATCATTACAAAGATAAAAGAGGAAGAAAAGACTGGGATGGATAGCAGGTGAGACTCTAAATGTTGTGTTAGAGTGCAGAAAAGCCAAAGTAAAGGGAAGAAATCAGAAAGTTAAGGACCTGAAGAGAAGATGTCAAAGGGAAGTCCTGAAAGACAAAACAAAATATTAAAATGAAATGTCTAAAGAGCTGAGATTGGAAAATCAAAAGGGCCAAACTCACTAAGCATTTCTTACACTGAATGAAGTGAAGAACAAATTCAAGCCTTGATTACAATACTTATGGACACTAAAGGCAGAATATTGAATGATCCAGGAAATATTAAAAGAAGATGGAAGGAGTATAAAGAGTCATTGCACCAAAAAGAATTGGCTGACAAAAGAATTTCAAGAAACAGCATATGATCTAGAGGTAAAGATGATGAAGAAGGAAATCCAGGCTGCTCTGAAGGAATGTCGCCCCTCATAAAACCTAAGGAATTGAGGGAATACGAGTTGACATATTTCAACAAACAGATGCTACACTTGAGGTGCTCACAAGGTAGTGCCAAGATATCCGGAGAATAACTACCTGAACAACTGACTGGAAAAGATCCATACTTATTCCCATTAAAAAAAAACATAATACAACAGAGTGTGAAAATTTTTACAGTATCATTAATATCATACACAAGCAAAATCCCACTGAATATTATTCAGAAATTACTGCAACAGTACATCAATAAAGAACTACCAGAAAGACAAGCTGGATTTAGAAGAAGTGTGTCACTAGAGATATTATTGCCAATTGCAGATGGATGTTGGCCAAAAACAAAGAGTACTAGAGGAAAGTACTTCATTGGAAAGTATTTCATTGACTATGATAAGGCATTTGACTATGTGGATCACAACAAATTGTGGCTACCTTGAGAAGAAAGAGAACCCCAGAACACTTGATTCTGTTCATGTGAAATGTATACAGAGCAAGGAAACACTGCATGGTTCAAAATCAGGAAAGGAGTGTGTCAGGGATGCATCATCTCTCCATATCTTTTCAAACTATTTACAGAACAGATTATTAGGTAAGCTGGGCTTTATGATGAGGAATGTGGCATCAGGATCATCAACAACTTGTGAAAAACAAATGACGCAACCTTGCTTGCTGAAACTGAGGTGGACTTGATGCACTTGCTGCAGAAGATCAAGGACTGGAGTTCTCAATATTGGATTGAAGCTCAACATCAAGAAAAGAAAGATTCTCACCGCAGGGCCAGTTGGCAACAACTAATTGATAGATGTAGAAGAGACAGAGGTTTTTAATACTTTCAGAATGTTTGACTCAACAACCAAGACTCTTAGCACGAGCAGTCAGGAAACCAAAAGGCAAATTGCACTGAGAAAATCTGCTGTCAGTGACAACTCCAGAGTACTGAGAATCAATAATGTCAGTCTAGACAATAAGATGCTCCTGATTCAGGCCACGGTCTTCACAATTACTTGATATGCATGAGAAAGCTGGACTATGATGAAGGATGACAAAAAATGAATCAGTGCCTTTTAGTTGCAGTGCCAGAGAGGAGTATTGAGCATACAATGGACTTTCAAGTGAACAAACACGTCTGTCTTGGAGAGAGTGAAATAATGTTTCTCTTTGGAAGCTGGGATTTTGAAGCTCTGTCTCACATACTTTGGGCAAACTGCCAGGAGGGATCACTCCCTGGAGAAGAACATCATGCTTGGAAGGTTGGAGGGGCAGCATAGGAGGGAAAGACCTCAGATGAGATGGATTGGCACAGTACCTGGGGTTATGACAGTAGGTGTGTAGGAATGAGTGACTGGATAACGACAGGGCAGGCTTCAGATCTGGTCTACATTACACATAACAACATATATGATATTAATTAAAGATATAAAAATTATCTGAATTATAGCAAGGTTAATATATCCACTTCTTGCTGCATAATCTAAGGCAAAGGAGATATCAAATATTTTTCTTTTGTAAAATATTTTTACTATGAAAAATCAAAGGCAAAATAGGGTGTGGTGTTAAGGGTTTATTGTTCAAAATACCTTCCCTAAACATTAACTTACTTTGCTATGTGGATGTTTGGAAATACGTGAATAGGGTATGTTAGCCTAGACATAAGGGGGTTGAGTAGTCTCATAAATCCACAAGGGGATTGGCTACTTTTGTCATTAAATTGAGTGGACCAAGCAGTACAATAGGAGAAAAACTTCACTACTTGTGAAGAAGCAGAAAGAAAATGTAATGTGTCTTTCTGGGTCTGCCAGCTAGACTAGGGCCTGTGAGAGCAATACCCATAGAGCTGCAGAGGAGAACCAGAGACCTGGCATGATATGGAGAGGATTTTAGGACTGCTATGTCCCTAGGCCATGAGTGGCAATACTTGAGGATGCTTTGGGAAGAATACTAAATGACGTAAGAATCATTAGAAGAAGAGGAAAGGAGCATACAGAGTCACTATACCAGAAGGAACTGGATGACACAGAAGGATTTCATGAAACAAAATATGAGTAAGAGCCTGTGGTGATGAAGGAAGAAATTCAAGCTGTTGTGAAAGAATTGGCAGAAAACAAGGATCTAGGAATTGATGGCATTCCAATTGGCATATTTCAACAAACATACACTGTACTGGATGAACTCACCAAGTTCTGCCAAAAAATCTGGAGGTCAATCACCTTGCTAACTAACTGGAAGAAATCTATATTTGTTCCCATATCAAAGAAAGGTGACCTGATAGAGTGCAGAAAATATCAAACAATATAATTGATGTTACATGCAAGCAAGATTTTGCTGAAAATCATTCAAAAAGGACTGGAGCAGGCTGGGTTTAGAAGAGGCTGTGGTACAAGGGATATTATAGCTAATGTTAGATGGATCTTGGCTGAAAGCAGAGAGTACCAGAGGAATGTCTGTGTTCCATTGACTATGCAAAGGTGTCTTACTGTGTGGATCACAACAAACTGTGGCTGACTCTGAGAAGAACTGGAATGTCAGAACATTTGATTGTGTTTATGTGAAACCTGTACTTGAACCAGGAGGCAATGGCCAGAACAGAACAGGGAGACACTGCATGATTCAAAATCAGGAAGGATGTACGCCAGAGATGTACTCTGTCTCCATACCTTTTCAATCTATATGCAAAACAGATCATTTGGAGGCTGGGCTGTATGAGGAGGAATGTGGCATCAGGATTGGAGGAAGATTCATCAACAAACTGGTTATGCAAATGACGCAACCCTGCTTGTTTGAAACTGAGGAGGTCCTAAAGTGCTTGCTGCAGAAGATCGTGGACTGCAGTCTTCAATATGGATTGAAGCACAACATTAAAAAAAAAAACAAAGATTCTCATCACTGGGTCAGTTGGCAGCATCGTGAAGGATGGTGAAGAGATTGAGATTGTTAATAGCTTTAGTTTCCTTGGCTCCACAATCAACACTCTTGGTACCAGCAGCCAGAAAACTAAAAGATGAATTGCATCGGGAAATCAGCTCTCAGGGACCTCTCCAGAGTACTGAAGAACAACAACGTCAGGCTGGAGACTAAGGTGCACCTGATCTGGGCTATACTCTTCACAATTGTGTACTATGCATAGGAGAACTGCACTGTGACTAAGGATGATAGAAAGAGAATTGATGTCTTTGAGCTGTGGTGCTGGAGAAGAGTGTTGAATATAACACAATTGCTAGGAGAACAAACAGGTTCATCCTAGAGATGCTCCTTGGAGACAAGTACTCTGAAGCTTCATCTGACATACTTTGGGAATGTTGGAAGGAGGATCCGGCCCTGGAGAGAGACATCAAACTTGGGAGGGTGGAGTGACAGTGTAAGAGAGGAAGACCCTCGATGAGATGGATTGATTCAATTACTGGGGTAATGGGAGCAGGTGTGTCAGAGACAGTAAGGTTGGCACAGGATAGAACAGGGTTTAGGGCTCTTTTACATAGGGTCACTATGACTAGTCAGTGACATGACGGCACATAACAACAACAACATGCACTTGGGCTTTAGGGGAATCTGTTTGCCTAGTGGTAAGAAGCTGTGCTGTAATCCCAAAAGCAGGCAATTGAAATTTTACAATTTCTCCATGGGAGTAAGATGAGCAATCTCCTCTTACGTGTTTAACTGCCTCGTCAGCTATGAGTCCATTTCTTCTCAGTGATACACAACAAAAACAATGTCATTGATCTAGAGCTAAATGTCCTTTTCCCAAGTTTGTTGTAGGACTAGAGGGAGGGGACAATCAATATTTATAGGACTGAGAACTTTGTAACACTGGCCTAAAGCTCAAGGCTCAAAGCTGAGGCAGCCATTAGGACATTTCAGAAATTGTCCTGACTGCGTTCTGCTACTAATCTAAGCCTTTTGACTTTCCCAGTATAGTTCTGTGTGGTGTGTGAGCTAACACATTGGATTAGACCCAACAGAGCAGTAAGATTGGTGTTAGCATTAGTAGAAAAAGTTACAAGAGAATAAGCAGCATGTCCTACCTCATGGGAATTGGTTTTGTGCTATTGGTGGTGTTAACTGGGCAAATTTCCATTTGTGGAGTTGGTAAAGGTCAGATTTGCCTATCCCCACATGGTCCCTGCTTTTTTTTTACATGGCTATCATGTGAAGTGAATAATAACAGGAACACTTTATAAATTACTCAAAATATGCCTTTTAATAGTTATATTTAGATAAATTATACCTCAAAAAATCAAACAAAAACAAGTTTCTAACTCATAGCGATAAAGTCAGAGCCAAATCACAGGTGACACTTTCCAGCAGGTTTTCAGAGGTTACAAATGACATAAAAGAAGATTGTCCATTTTTCTTCTTTAGAGCTGCTGGTGAATTTGAACCCCTAGAGGTGCCGCCTTTGGGTTAACCAGAAAATTCCTTATGAACTAAGAGAGCAAAGCTCCACAAATAAATTGGGGGGGGGGTGTGAGCTGTTATTTCTTAGTATAACTACATGCAAAATTTTTTTTCTTCCAAATTATTTAAAACATTTTCCCTCCATTAAATCGATTCTGATATGGGTTTCAGTGACGAAAACCAAATTATTTTCATATTCTGATATATGATGACTCATATAGCAGCACATATTACTTGGCCTAGTGGTAAGAAATTGCACAGCAATATTGAAAGCACATGGTTTAGATCCACGAATACTCCATAAGAGAAGGTTGGACAATCTCCCCCTGTGAAAGTAACTGCCTCTGAAAATGCCCTAGAAAATCAGCTATGAGTTGGTTCTCACTCTATGGCCCACAACATCTCTTACGTGAATGTTAAATTTTATATACATGTTCTGTTTCCAAATATTTTAAATAAACATAAACAATGATATTTAAACAAATAATCTTAGTCATAATAGAGTTGTGATAGCAAAAAACATGAACATTATTACCTAGGTCATTACTTCTGCAAAAGAGGAGGCAAAGCGAATGAGAAAGAAGAAAACATGCCACTTAAACAGGCCAGGTTTCTCCATCCTCATGCTTAATGCTTAAATGGACTCTTGCCTAATTAGAGTATTTTTGCAATATTTTAGAAGGGCAAAGTTCAGTTTTAAAGTAATTCTTTTTATTCAAGACTGTTCATTCTCTGCTTGCTGAAAAGGAAGAAGACTTAAAGCACTAATTCTGTTCTGTTAGTGAATCCAAACCAAAATAATCACCATGATACAAACTGCTTTCTCTCAAGAGTAGAATTTGCAATCTTGAACTGGAACTTAAGAAATATCTATCTGCAAAAAAAAGAGAGAAAAAAAGAAATATCTATCTGCATTTCAACTTCATCCTCATCCTTTCACTCTGTCCTCAGAAGACAAAGCCTACCGATACTGCCGGATTGGTAAATAATGATAATGAAGTGAAGAATTCAAGACCATCTAGTTGTTATGTGCTGTCAAGTCACCTGTTACTCGTAGGACCATATGTACAACAGCCCCAAACGCTGCTCTATCCCTTGCCAATCTTACTGTCTCTGACCCATCTATCCCCATTACCTCAGTATTAAATAAATACATCTCCTCTAGGGTCTTCCTCTCCTGTGCTGTCCCTCCACCCTCCCAAGTATGATGTCACTCTCCAAGGACTGATCCCACTTTGCAAAATGTCCAAAGTATGTCAAACAGAGCTTCAGAATCCTTGCCTCCAAGGAGCAGTGTGGCTTCACCCTCTCCAGGATTAATTTGTTTGTTCTCCTAGCAGCCCTACCAATACTCTTCTCCAGCACCACGTTCAAAGACATCACCTCTCCTTCTATCATCTCTAGTCATTGTCCAACTCTCTGATTCCTAGCAAGAATTGAAAAGACTATTACCTGTATCAGGTGCACCTTAGTCTTCAGACTGACATTGTTGCTCTTCAGTACTTTGGAGAGGTCTCTAACAGCAGACTTTCTCCAATGAAATTTGTCTTTTAATTTCCTTGCTGCTGGTACCAAGAGTGTTGATTGTAGAGCCAAGCAAACTATAAAATATCACTTAGAAAATTTCTGCACTTTATAGCTTAAGCATTGGACAGGTAGTCTGTGGCTAGTTTCCAATTTTCTATTTATCAGTAAGTACTTTGGACCCACTAAAATGTGTATGATGTAGAGTTTAAAAAATAGATACAGATGGAAGTAAATACTAGTGCACCCTCACCCTAATAGGTGAGCCTACAAAAAGTTCCTTAATAAATGATAGCAAAGTAATTGATAGTGAAGAAGTTATGTGAACCACATGCAATATCTTTACCTTTGACTTCAGTCAAGCAAGTTACTCCCTATGTGACCCTCAGAATTTCTCTTGACAGAGAGAAATCCTAACAGTTTGCTGGTAAGTGTGGCCTTTTATTTGCCACCAAGTTTCAATACAGTGCCTTGGTTAAAATAGACTTGCCAAATCATTCCAGGAGAGTCATTTCATTCCATCCTGATCAAATTTTACAGGTCTGTGATTCAAATTATTCCACATTGTCAGCTGTAAGACTTCATCAGGAATGAATTTGTTCTGCTTGGAAGCTCTAGTTAGTATTCTAGAAAGACCTCTGTGATTAGCCAAATCAAAACCTTTCAGCAGCGGCAGCCTATTCGGCCTGAATCTTTGCAGCTGACTTTTCTAACAAAATATTATCTTCTCTTTAATCAAGGACTAAAACACATGATTTTGTTTCACACTTTTGGTAAATAATTGAACTATGAACAAAACTTAGAATTTGAAGGAGATAAGAGTAAAACCTCCCACCTTACGCCAGTCAGTAGAGGTGCTTCCTCTTCAATGACTCTTCATATAAATCCTCTCATCCCAGCTCTGCACTCAAATGATGCAAGTGAGTCCTTTAGAATCATTCTGTCAAGGGGAAAAGTGGAAGCTAGACACTCAAAACTGTAAGAAAAACAGTAACAGAAGTACAGGCATGCCCCAGGTTATGCCTTTAAGTCAAATGTGAAAGTCAGAACAGTTACACATTTAGTTTTACTTTAGAATAAGAAAAGCCTCTAAATATTTCAGGAATTTAAAACTTACACATGCAGAAAATGAAGGTAATTATGAGGAAGAATTCATTTCAAGCAACAGTTGAAATCCTGTGGGCCATTCTACTCCATCCAACAGGATTGCTATGAGTCAGTATTGGTGAGATGGCAGTGGGTTTTGGCTTCTTGCGGGGGAGGTTCAGTCATTTAAAAATGAAAGGGAATTTATGTACTATTAAAGAGCAGGTATTTCCTATTTATCAGAGAATTTTCTTCCTGACCAAACAGAAGCCCTTCAAACAAACTTAGCCACCAGTGTTGTCTAGGTTATTTTACCTGGTTATTGCAAGAAGCTCAGTTTATTATTTGCATGACAACGGTCCAAAATAAGAGCTGCATAGTAATGTGGACTTGGGGGGAAGGATTGTACAACGAAAGAATTTTTTTTCAAAGATAAAAGCAAATTGAGGGTGGGGCTGGGCAGGAAGGAAAATATGCAACAATGAAGGAAGAAAAATTCAAGTTCTTTATAAACGTTCATGAAAAAAAACCCCAAAACCCAACGTTGTTATATGCTGTCGAGTTGCCTGCTACTCATAGCAAACCTATGTACAACAACCATAAACCCTGCTCTATCCTGTGCCAATCTTACTGTTTCTGACACACCTGTCACCTTTATTACCCCACTCACTGAATCAATCCATCTCATCGATGGTCTTCCTCTCCTGTGCTCTTCCTCCACCATCTCAAGCACAATGTCCCTCTCCAAGAAAGAAATGAAAGAGGAAAGAATGAAAGCAAGACTTGTCTGGGTGTATATCATACTACACTGGATTGATTTATGGAAAAAAAACAATGATTATACGTATTTTAAATTAGAGTATTATCTATAATCTGAATATAACTATTTCATAAGAAACTAACAATGGCCTGACAGATGGATCATGAAAGAGTGAAGTGGGATATACATTCTGACCTCAATTCTGGGACTTTTTTGTTACTCTTATATTTTCCTCTGACCACCAGCACAAACTAGTACCTAATAAAAAATGAAATCAAGCCTGTTGCCAACAAGTCAATTCCAATTTGAAAGACCCTAGAAAAGAGCAGAATTACTCCAAGGCTGTAATATTTACAGGCTCATCATATCTTTCCCCTGCAGAGAAGCTAGCGGGTTAAAAATTCTGACATCCTGGGAAGCAGTCAATGCTTACTCGCTGCACCACCAGAGCTTCTTGGTCAGCACTACATCCATGAAAAAGATGTCTCCATTGATGTCTGCTCCTGCATGTACCATAAATGTCTGCTTCTTCATATGCTAGCTGCCATTGTACCAGGTAGAGAGATCATGTCCATTCTAGGGAAAGAGAATACTTTTAGGGACATTTAAAAAATCCTTTTCACAGAGAACTTTGGGCAAGTAACCCTACATGCAGCAGTCAAATTCATATTTGCTTCTTTAGTCATCACAATCTCACCTGCAGGCCACTGGATATAGGGAAAATCTCAAGCTGTTTTGTCTCAAGCTCCCGATACATCTTAAAGGAATAGAAGATTCCGAAGAGGTGTTTGTTTATCTTAGTTATTTTTTACAGATAGGAATAAAAACTGAGAATATCTTAAAGCATTTACTGATTCGCTGAAAATTTAGAACTTTTTAATAATCTATTATATGGGTATACAAAAATATTTTGAAGAAAAAACAAAATTAAAAAAAGAAAAAGAAAAAGATGTTCATTTCCTAAAGTCTTCAGGAGCCATAGCAGATTTCCTTAGGTCAAGATGGAGACTTTTAGTACCTATATTTCAGTTTACTCACCTTTATATTTATTTATTTTTAAGCTTATTGAGTGGCATCTCTCTTAGCTTACGAAGGCACACAAGTAGAAAATACTGATTTCTTGTTTTATGCTTGGTTGACTGTTTATTGTTACCATTTGCTGGTCAGCTAAGCTCTTTGATGACTTTAATAGGTAAGCAAGTACTTACAGATCACAATTGAGCTTGTTGGCTGGCTAGCACAGAGCTGTGTGCTGCATGGGAGCTTCTTTGGAAGTCTAGATGATTGTTCATGATTTTGTGATGCTTTTACTTCTGCCTCAAAAACAGCAATTAATCAAGGCATCTGACAAACCTTACCAGTTTTGCTTTATAACATCTCATTGCCCAGCATAACCTGCTCCCTATCCCTTAAGAGAGTGACAGTGACAGTGTTATTTGTCATTAAGTTGATTATGACCCCTTTGTGCAGAATAAAATCACTCTTTACGGACTGGGACTTTTCCAAAGGAGATCACAGGCATGGCTTCTGAGCTACATTGTTGTTGTTATGTGCCGTCGAGTTGTTTGCGACTCATAGAGACCCTATGTACAACAGCTCTAAACCCTGTTCTATCCTGTGCCAATCGCACTGTCTCCGACACTCCCATCCCGATTATCCCAGTCACTGAATCAATCCACCTCATAGAGTTTCTTCCCCTCCTGCACTGTCCCTCCACCCTCCCAAGCATGATGTCCCTCTCCAAGGACCTGTTCCTCCTTACGACATGTCCGAAGTATGTCAGAGGAAGCCCCAGAATCCTTGCCTCCAAGGAGTAGCCTGGTTTAACCCTCTCCAGGATGAATCTGTTTTTTTCTTGGCAGTCCAGGGTACATTCAATACTCTTCTCCAGCACCACAGCTCAAAGGCATCAGTTCTCCTTCTGTCCTCCCTAGTCATTG
>NW_006400272.1:375596-390410 GCF_000299155.1 Elephantulus edwardii
CCTGCTCCCCCCACTGACCAAACTGTGTAGCTCTGCAGCTGCATCCTGCCCCATCCTCACCCTTCTGCCCCCAACCCTCACCTCCTTGTACCCCCAATATATCTTTCCCAATAAAAAAAAAATTATCTTTTAATTAGTGTTTGAAGGATAACCTTTTGTGACATCCAGGGATTGTTCCTAAGAGAGTATAATTGTTATTGTTATTGTTGTTCTTAAGTACTACCAAGGTAAACATGAATCATAGTGACCATATTAATAACATATCTGATCTGTGCTCAACATGCCTGAAGTATGTGAGATGAATCTCATCATCTTTACCTCTGGCTGGACTCTGAGAGCACTCTGGCTGCACTTTTTCCAACATATATTTGTTTGTTTGTTTGCAGTCCGTGTGATATTCAGTACTGTTCTTCAACACCACAGGTGAAAGGCATCAATTCTTCTGTCATTTTTATTCATTGTCCAGCTCTCATATGCATAGCAAATGATAAGAAAGACCAGAATCACATGTACATAAGTTTTTAAACTGACATCATCATTCCTCAATTATTTGAAGATGTTCCTAACTGTAAACTTTCCCAGTGTAATATGTCTTCTGATTTCCTGACTGCTGGTACCAAAGGTGTTAATTGTGGATCCAAAAACCTATGAAAAATAGATGGTATAATTATGGTATAATAAATAGAACACATGCACTTTTTCTTGTTTAATTTTTATAACAATCATGAGAAATGAGTATATTTATAATATTTCATAAAAAATTAAAATATGGAGAAATTAAAACAAAGCTTTGACAACTGCATTATTAGTAGATTATTTTTTTATTACATGATGTTTTTCCAAATCAACAAAAAAAATACATTATCGTCTTACAATAGAATCAGAGAAAAAGAAATAGTATCACATTTGGATGCTCCACCAAATCTATATTGGGTAATTTACACTAAAAATTGTGCCTTTAAGGTTTAAGAAACAATATTAAGGGTAGGACTTTCATCATTTTAAAACATTCATCTACTTTAGAGTCTATGTATCTATAATGTGGGTTGGTAAGAAACCATTGTAGGTGGTTATCATAATTATGTTCTATTGAATTGACCATAACTTTTAGTGACCCTCTGAACAACAGATTTCAATGTCATTCTGTCTTCACCACTTTCACATGCTTCTTAAAGGAAATTGAGAATTTTGCTTCCTGGGCAAAATCTAAACCCATTGCCATATTTGTTGTGTTTTGTCAAGTCAGAATGACTCACAGCTGATCATCCAGTGGGTTTTCAGAAACTGGATTTAATAGAAAGAGATTTTCCATCTTTCTCTCATGGAGCAGCTGGTGGATTTGGACCATCCACCTTTAGATTAACGGCAAAAATCCTTACCACTAAGCCACCAAAACTCCTCGTAGAGTTGAGACCTACTCATTGAAGGCTTCTATAGATAGAATTTATGAACTTTATGCTTCCATTAGAGGAAAGTGCCCTTCTTTCGCATATGGAGTGTTATTCGATCATTGTTGCATGCTAAACATCTAAAAACATGTTAGTTGACAATAGTTCTGTTCTTTACATGGAACTACAGATAATATAGGGGTTTCCACATCAGAAGTGACAAGAAAGCCTAAACTTGGTATTTTAATGACTAGATAATGGATAAATTTACTGGAAAAAGTAAGATTATCAACACATAGTTGTGGAAATAGTGATGAGCAGAATTGAAGAGATGGAGCACAGAATCAGAGTAACAGAAGCTAGAGCTCTCAGTACTGATCTGCTAAAAGCTGATCAAAAAGGAAGGAAAATTAAGACAATCTAACAATGTGTAAAACTATCCAGAGAAATAACATGTATATAATTGGAATTCAAGAACAGGGAGAAGTAAAAGAAGGCATTGGAAAATTAGTAAAAGAAAACTTTCTAGGTATCATGAAGAATGAAAGAAGTTACATTCAAAGAGCTGAGTGAAGCCTAAGTAGAATACACCCCAAAGGAAAAACATCAAGACACGTGATAGTCAAATTTGTCAGAATCAATGATGAGGAGAGAATTGTGAAAGCAGCAAGGGGAAAAAGAAAAAGTAACCCATAAAGGAGAGCAAACAAAATTAGTTGCTAATTTATTAGCAGAAACCATGCAATCAAGAATATAGTGAAATGATATTATATTAAACATCCACAGAACACAACTGTCAACTCAAAATACAGTACCCAGGAAAACTGTCTTTCAAATATTACAAAAGATTAAGATATTCTGAGGAAAAAAGAAACTAAGGGAGTATCAAAGTAAACAGAAATTAAAAAAAGAAGAAGAACCCAGCAAAATGATAGCAATAAAATTTTGACCCTAAATAATTATGCTGAATTAAATGCACCAGTGAAGAGAAAAAGAGTAGCAGATTGGATGTTGTTAAGTGGCATCAAGTCGGAGGCAACTAATAGTGACACTATGAACGAAAGACTTGGACACCTGTATAACTTTCGTCCTTTCTCCAGGTTCATAGGATTTCCAGAGGCAAGCTATGAAAGTGGATACCACTCCTGCTTGAAAGCTTGTTTTAATTGGGGAGCTCCACCAAACACTATCCACCATGGGTAATCATTCTTGCATTTGACACATCAGTGTTGCAGTGTTCAGCTTCACAGCAACCCCGAGTTACCTCTGTACAGCAAGTGTATATAGCAGGGATATACGACCTAGAAGAATGTTTCACCAAAAACAAGTAAAGGCTGCCGCGGGCCCTAAAGGATTTTAAGCTACCACCTGGAGCAGGCTCTACCTTTATTTACCCTTACTCAAAGGCCCTTACTATAAGGCCCTGGGCTGCTCACCCACTTTAGAAAGGCAAAAAGAATAGTAACACACAAGGAAAAGGACCCCAGAAACTTCCCTTGTCTGACTGACTCAAAGAGGAGCCACCATCAAGATGTCAGCTGACTTCCAGAGTGGAGGGAGACTCCAGTCCCCTGTCAATATGCAGTAAAAAAGCCACACCTAAAAATTGACAATAAATACAGAATAAAAATCCTGGGTTCAGGAGAAATATATACCAAGCAAATAGAAACCAGGAAAAAAATAACAAAACAAAACAAAAAAACCCCCCAGGAATAGCAATACTATCATAAAGGACAAGAAAGGACAGTATATAATGCTTAAAGTTTCACAAGAACAAGAAGAAATAACCATAATAAATATTTATGCACATAATAATAGAACTGTAAAACACACAAAACAAATACTAAAGGAAAGGAAAAAAGAAATAGATGACACCACAATAGTAAGGAAAAATATGATGACCAAAAAGAAACTCAACAAAGATGATGAAGAATTATACCATATAATTAACCAACTCAATCTCATAGATATATACAGGTTAACACATCCTAAGAAAACTCAAACTTTACAATCTTCTTCAACATGCATAAAACATTCTCCAAAATAGATCATATTTTAGGTCAGCGAATAAGTTACAATAAATTAAAAAATGTCAAAGTAACATAAAGGATTTTCTTATACCACATGCCCTAAAAGTAGAAACCTACAAGAGGATACAGGAAGAAAAAAATATCATGCACCTGGAAGCTAAACAACACTTTGCTTGAAATATGAGTGGGTTAATAGAAGAAAAAATAAAATGGGGTGGGGGAATGTTTCTTGAAACAAATGAGAAGAGAAAAAAAAAAGAACAACTTACCATAACCTCCAGGATACAGTCAAATCACTAATTAGTCAATTCGTAACAATAATCAAACACATTGAAAGGGAAGAATGAAAAGAAACTATTTAACTCAACATTTCCAACAAATGGAAAAGAACAGAAAGAAAATACAATAACCCCTAAAGAAAGGAAATGATAAAAATTGTGTCAGAAAAAGAAAAAATGGAATGGAAGCCAGAAAAACAGTTGCAACTATCAAAAAGATCTATAAAATCAATAAACCACTAGCAAGCTAACAAATGAAAAGAAACAATCTGAATGAGAGATGAAAGAGATGATGTCACAAAAGAACTCACAGAAATAAAAATATTAATATCAGAATTTTATGAAAAGCTATACTCAAATATGAAAACCTAGAGGACTGGACAAATAGAAACTCACAACCCACTCAAATTGACATCGACTAAAGTAGAACACCTGAACAGAATCATCACACACACACACACACACACACACACACACACACACATTTTACAGGTTTTAAAAAAGCTTACAACAACAACAACATTTCTAGACCACCTGACTTTATCAGTGAATTTTATGAAGCATTCAGAGAAAAGCTATTACCTGTTTTACATAAAGTATTTCAGGAAATAGAAAAAGAACACATACTTCCAGACTCATTTAATAAAGTAAACATATACCTGATACCAAAGTCAGGTAAAGAATCACCAAAATAGACAACTAGAAACCTATCTATCTGAGGAACATAGATTAAAAATCCTCAATAAAATCCTGGCCAATAAAATCTAACAGCATGTAAAAAAATAAATAAATAGTCCAAATGGAATTAAAAACAGGCATGCAAATATGATTCAGGTTAAGAAAAATAATTATCGTTAATTTGTCACATTAGCAAAGCAAAGAATAAAACCATGTGATCTTAACAATTGATACAGAAAAGTCTTTTGACAAAATCCAACACCTTTTCCTGATTAAAATACTTAACAAAATAGAAACAGAGGGGAAGTTCCTCAACATAGTGAAAAGTATGTATGCAAAACCAAGAGCCAACATTGTTCTCAGTGGTGAGAGATTAAAGGTATTCCCCTTGAGAATAGGGACTAGGAAATGATATTCACCATTCCTATTGAATTTGTACTGGGTGTCTTAGTGAAAGCAATAAAGCAAGGGAAGAAAATAAGGGGCATCCAAATTGGCAAAGAGGAGATAAAACTACTTCTATATGCAAATAATATGATACTAAGAAAACCCTAAAGATTCAGCAAGAAAATTGTTGGACAACTCAACAAAGTATCAGTTGTATTTCTCCACAGTAACAAAGAGAACATAGAAAAGGAGCTAAGAAAAATAATACCAATTATAATAGTTAATAACAAGATGAAATACGTAGGAACAAATATAATTAGAGTCACAAGACCTATTCTAAGAAAACCACAAAATAATATGCAAGAAACAAAAAAGGGTCACACCATACACAAAAATCAACTCAAGGTGGATCAGAGACCTGGGAGTAAAGTCCAAACCATAAGACACATCATAAGACACAAATTGAGATCAAGCTTAGAAGCGCTAGTCCAAGATATAAAGAGATAGTCAAATACAACCAGAAATACACAATCTGAAGAGGATAAATTAGATGCATGGGTCCTTCTAAAGATTAAATCTCTGTGTACGTCAAAAACTTTTTCCAATGGGTGAAAAGAAAACTTACAGACTGGGAACAAACATTTGGTAATACTATCTCAGACAAGAGTCTTATAACAAAAGTTTACAGAATAATCCTGGGCCCCCACAAGAAAAAGACTGATAACCCAGTTACAAAATGGGCAAAATACATCGAAAGAATTTTCAGAGAGGAAGATATTTGAATAGTTAACAGACACATGAATAAATGCTCCAAATCACTGGCAATAAGAGAGATACAAATCAAAACCACAATGAGGTACTATCTCCCTCCAGTTAACAGTGGCAAAGTTTAACAGGGGAGCAAGTAATAGATGTTGAAGAGGATGTGGTGAGAAAGGAACACTTATACATTGTTGGTGGGATTGTAAAATGGTGCAACAATTCTGGAAGGGAGTTTGGTGTTTTCTCAAAAAGCTGAACAAAGAAATTCCATATGATCCAGGTATTCCACTACTTGGAATATTATACCCTGAGAATATGGGAACTGATCACAAACTGAGATATGTACACCCGTGTTAATAGCAGCATTAGTCACCATCACAAAAACATGGAAACTGCTCAAATGTCCAACCACAAATGAATGGGTTGAGAAATTATGGGACTTTCATACAAAGAAATACTATGTAGCACACAGGAGCAATGATTTTGTAAATTATTACCTAACTTTGGAGGGACAGGAGAACATTATGCTGAGTGAACTAACGCAGTCCCACAGGATAGATATTGTATAAATCTGTTATTATAGAATGAGTATAAGGATCCAAGAGGGGTGGGAGAGGCTAAAAGCAGAGGGATGTGGATGTGTGGGAAGGAGGGGGATTAATAATTGGGTTGTATACTTTGATTAGGGGGGAGTGAAATGGAAAGAATTTGTTTGACTTTATATTAAAGTTTTGTAAATAAACTAGTGGGAAAACATAAAGCACAAATAGGGAAAAAAGAAATTGGAAATAATGGATTTTAAAAAAGGGTCTAGAAAAATGGAAAAATATATCATGCTCATAAATAGTAATCTCAATATTCTAAAAATGCTAATTGTGTTGAAAGCAATCTACAAAATAAATGAAATCCCAATACAGATGTAAATCCCACCCTTCAATCTGATGGAAAACACAATTTCCAACTTTTTGTGAATTAAAAGATACACTGAATAAACAAAGAAGTACTGAGAAAAAAAAAATAAAACCAACCACACCACCACCACAAACCAAACAAAAACAAACCAATAGAGGAGTCATCACACTCCATGATCTTAAATCCTACTCTCCAGTCGTATTAATCATTGTGCTAATATACCGACACACCGATCAATGAAATAGAATCTATAATCTAGTGATCACCTCATCTACATATAGTCTGATCTTTGACAAGGAAATAAAATCAATTAAGGGGAGATGACAGCCTTTAAAAAAATGGTATTGCCACAATTGGAAAATCATATTCAGAAGACTGACGTAAGACGATCAGGAACCTAAAAGTAAAACCAAAGAATATAAAATTAATTTAAAAAAATAGGAAAAACTCTAGACCCCCTCATCTATAGTACTAATTGTATACAGTATGAACTCAAAGCATAATTAAAACCTACAATGAGAAGATAAAATGGATGAATAAGACCTTCTAAAATTAAAATCTCTATGCACACCAAAAACCTTCTCCAAAATGGTAAAAAGGAAAGTCACAGACTGGGAAAGATATTTGGCAATGACATACATGATTAGGGACTCATATGAGAGATCTGGACAATGAATAAGGATTACAGAAAAAGAATTGATGTCTTTGAGTTGTGATGCTGGAGAAGAGTATTGAACTGCAAGGGACTGCAAGCAGAGCAAATAGGTCTGTCTTTGAGAGGGTGAAACCACGTTTCTCCTTAGAGGAAAGAATTTTGAAACTGTCTCACATACTTTTGGTACATGGTCAGCAGGGACCAGTCCTTGGAAAAGGACATCATGCTTGAAAGGATTGAGGGACAGCACAAGAGAGGAAGACTTCAGATAAAATGGATTGACACAATAACTGAGGCAATGGGATTAAGTGTAACAGAGTCAGTGAGATTAGCCCAGATAGGGTAGGGTTCAGAGCTGTTGTCCATAGGGTTGCTGTAAGTCTCAGGGGATTTGATGGCACATAACAACAACAACAACAAAGACAACAACAATGGCATCTAAAATTTATTTATACAGTACTCCATCCTCTCAACAAGTAAAAGGCAAACAACCCAATCACAAAATGAAAATATGAATAAGCACTTCACCAAAAAGGAAATGCAGATGGCCTATAAGATAGGAAGAAATGTTCACAATCCCTAGCTATTAGAGTGATGCAAATAAACATGCCAGTGAGATATAATCTCAGCCCAGCACTATTAGTGAAGTTCAGCAGAGCAGCAAATTTCCAACATTGGTGAGGATGAAGAGACTGGAACTCTGATTCATTGCTGGTGGGAAGGTAAAAAGGTACAATCACCATGCAAGGTGGTCTGATTCTTTCTCAAACAGATGGACATAGAAATATAATTTGACCCAACTGGGAATATACCATAAAGATATCAAAACCATAACACAAACAGACATGTGTGCACCCATGCTTATTGTAGAATTAGTTATAATAGTAAAGAGGTGAAAGCTTCCCAACTGTCCATAAACAAATGAATGGTTTGAAAAAAACAGTGGTACATTCACATGAGGGAAATGGAAAAGCAATGAACTTGTAAAACACTATACAGCATGAATAGGATTGGAAGATGTATGCTGAGTGAAATATCTCAGTTACAAAAGAATATTTATTTACTCTTTTGGTAGGAAATGATACAATCAGTTGCCAACATCAAAGTTCAAAAATACCAATTCTTTTAGACCATATTAAAAAAATTTACAATTTCCCCTTGATTTCCCCCAAACTTTTAAGTTTACATCTTATTTAAATCCATTATTATCCTCCCAGGACCCATAGCTACCTTTCAACCTTTGTTTCTCCCTTATCTCCAACATACTTTTATTTAAACCTAATTTTTTACAATGTTGCTGTGGTTGTTCTGCACCACTGAGCTGGCAGCAACCCATAGTTGGCCCTCCAATGACTTTTCTGACACAGCATATCACATTGTTGTTGTTATGTGCCATCGAGTCGCTTGCGACTCATAGTGACCCTATGTACAAACAGCCCTAAACTCTGCCCTGTCCTGTTCCAATCGCACCGTCTCTGACATTCGCATCCCAATTACCCCAGTCACGAATTAATCCACCTCATAGAGCGTCTTCCCCTCCTGAGTTGTCCCTCCACCCTCCCAAGAATGACGTCCATCTCCAAGGACCGGTCTCTCCTTAAAACATGTCCAAAGTATGTTAGATGGATCCTCGGAATCCTTGCCTCCAAGGAGTCACCCAGTTTAACCCTTTCCAGGATGGATCTGTTTGTTTTCCTAGCAATCCATGGTACCCTCAATAATCTTCTCCAGTACCACAGCTCAAAGGCTCCTTCCATCCTCTTTAGTCATTGTACAACTCTCTGACGCATAACAAGTGATTGCAAAGACCATGGCCTGTATCAGATGCACCTTAGTCTCAAAAGAGACACTATTGCTCTTTAGTACTTACAGAAGGATATTGTCTCTCTTTCTCCTGTGGAGCAGCTGGTGGGCTCAAACTGCACACTTTTGGGCTGACAGTGCTGTTTTAATAACTAAGCCACCAGAGATTATCTATATTCTTCTCTTCCATTACATTTGCTTTGTCAAAGCACTGATGAATTTCAATGCTTTATTCTGTTGTTTTGCTAATAGTTTTTGCAAAACCTATACATAGACCAAGAAGCTGTTAAGAGAACAGAGCAAGGGAATATAGCATGGTTTAAAATTAGGAAAGGTGTGTGTCAGGGCTGTATCCTTTCTCCATACGTATTTCATCTGTATGTGGAGCAAATTATTTGAGAAGCTGCAATCTATGGAGAAAAATGTGGCATCAGAATTTGCAGAAGACTCATCAATAACCTTTGTTACGTTGATGACACAATCTTGCTTACTAAAATTGAGGTGGACTTGAAGCACTTGTTGCAGAAGCACTTCACCCTACAATGTAGATTTTTACATCAATAAAATAAAAATCCTCACCACTGGACAGATAGGCTGCATCATGATGGACAGAGAAAGGACTGAGAATGAGAAATAGTTTTTACTTAAATCCACAAGCAGTCAGGAACCTCTCTCGAGGAGTAATGATATCAGTTTGAGGACAAAGGTGCACCTGATTCTTGCCGTTGTTTTTTCTATCTATCACTTCCTATGCATCTAAGAGCTCAACAATGATTAAGGATGACAGAAGAATTGATGCTGATGAACTGTGGTGTGAGAGGAAACTGCTGAACAACTCAGGAACTGCCAGTAGAACAAACAGATACATCTTGGAAAAGAAGCAACCAAGATGGTCTTTGGAGGCAAAGATGAAGTTCCACCTTATATACTTTACTTTTGGCAGGTTGCTAAGAGAGGTTGTTCCTTGGAGAGGGATATCACGCTTGGAAAGATGGAGGGATGGTGAAAGAAAGGAAGATCCTCAGGCAAGTAGATTGACACTGTAACTGCAATAATGGTCTTGAGGTGTGCTGGAGATTTTGATGATGTAACAGGATAGGACAATGTTCAGATAGACTGTTTATAGGTTCACTATAACTGATACTTAACTCAACAGTGCTTAACAACAGTCAGTAGATATTAAAAAACCCACATGGTTCCATTTAAATCCTTTCATCAATACTAACTTCAATCTCACGTTCTAACTTATGCTGCACCTTTGTTCCATTTTAGGTTTTTAGCTTCTAGGATTATTTTTATTCAAGTTTAATAATATCCTTTGACCACTTTGTCTTCTAGTTACCTTTCTAAATAAATAAAATTTTTAAAAGAGAGTTCTGAGATATTCAACAGGGAATTTTGCTACTCACCTGAAGGCTTTATCATTCTGATGATTCTAAATAATCAGCAGCTCCATGTGGAGAAAGATGAGCAATCATCTATCATGTTTACAACCTTGAAAAGTCAATGTAGAATCACCTATGAGCTGATTTCTACTTGTCATGAGATACAAAAATTTTATCTATTAAAATTTGAAATTCTTAATTTTGAGAACTATCTCAAAAACCACTTTCAGAAGTCCTTTTCTCTCTCTATTCAGAATTACTTCTTCCCTTTGAGGGATTTTTCTGGCACACTGCATTTATATTTCTGCACTTAATACATCATGTTTTATTTCATGGTTAATTGCTTTAAGCTTCTTTCTCCCACACTAGACTTTGATCCCTGGGAGCCCACCTGTCATATTAGAATCTCTGTAACCACATATCATCTAGTTATCTTTCTTTGTACAAAGTACTTGATGTGGGATTATTGCTCTGTTTTGTTTTTTTTTTCACCTCAAGACCAACACAATTTATTCTTGTTGTTATATGCCATCAAGTCACTTGCGATTCATAGTGACGTTATGTAAAACAGCCCTGAACCCTGCTCACCTTAAGCCAACTTTATAGTCTCTGGCACACCTACCCCTATTACCACAGTCACTAAGTCAATCCATCTCATCTATGGTCTTCCTCTCCTGCACTGTCCCTCCACCCTCTCAAGCATGATGTCCCTCTCCAACAACTGGTCCCTACTTCCAAATTATGTCAGATGGAGCTTCAAAATTCTTGCCTCCCAGGAATAGCCTGATTCCACCCTCCTCAGGATGAAACTAATTGTTCTCTTAGCAATCCATGATATATTCAACACTCTTCTCCAGTACCACAACTCAAAGGTGCCAACTCTTCTTTTATCACCTTTAGTCACTGTTCAACTCCCTGATGCATAGCAAGTAATTGCAAAGACCATGGTCTGGATCAGGCACATCTTAGTCTCCAGACTAACATTGTTGCTCTTCAGTACTCTGGAGAGGTCCCTGACATTAGATTTCCTCAATGCAATTCATCTTTTGATTTCCAGGTGCCAGTACCAAGAGTGCTGATTGTGGAGCCAAACAAACTGAAGCTGTTAATAATCCCAATCCTTCACCATCTGACATGATGCTGCATATTAGCTTGGTAGTGAGAATCTTTATTTTCTTGATGTCGAGATGTAATCCATATTGAAGACTGCAATCTTTTACTGTGTCTAGCAAATACATCTTCGGTTTTGGCAAACAAGATTGTGTCATCAACGCAAGTTATTTATGAGTCTTCTAACAATCTTGATGCCACATTCCTTCTCATAAGATTAAGCCTCCCAAATGTTCTGTTCCACATATAGATTGAAAAGGTATGGATACAGGATGCGTCACTGACACACCCTTTTCTTATGAATAAGATGAGAGGAGTACACTCTTTACCTGTGAAGAAGATGGAAGGTATGCACTGAATCCCTCAGTATACCAGAAAGAATTGCTAATACAGAAGAATTTAATGAAACAATATATGATCAAGATGCAATGTTGATGAAGAAGGAAGTTCAAATTTCTCTGAAGGAGTTGATAATAAGCAAAGGCCCAGGAATTGATGAAATATCAATTGGCGTATTTCACCAAACAGTTGCTTCTCTGAATGTGCTCAACAGTTTGCACAAGAAATCTGGAGGATAATTGCCTGCCCAACTGACTAGAAGAAACTCAAATTTGCTTCTTCTCTGAGAAAAACAAACAAACAAACAAACAAAAAAACAAATGGTGGATGACTTTGGGTGCAGCTGGAGGGCCCGGGAGTCTTGGGATGGGATCTGTGATAGTGCTGTGCAGAGTGAGGGTTGAAGCTATAGACAGGGTTGTGGGAGAGGCCATGAATATAAAGAAGGCAAAGAAGAGGACAAGAAGCTTACCGTCCCCAATTCTTTGCCATTGGAGACCATAATGGTCATGTTGGTTTGGTGGTTAAGTTCTTCAAAAATAAAGCTACTGCCATCCATGGGGCCATTATCCTGGCCAAGCTCTACATTGTCCCTGTGTGTCATGGCTATTGGTGGAACGAGATTAACAAGTCTTGCACAATTTCCTGTCACCAGGCTCTGTAGCTCTGTGTTGGTACATCTGATCCCTGTGCCCTGAGACACTGTACTTATCTCAGCACCTGTGCCCAAGAAGCTGCTGCTGATGGCTGGAATTGAAGATGGTTACACCTCAGCCAGGGGCTACACAGCTACAATGGATGACTTAGGCAAAACCACCTTCAATGCCATCTCTAAGACCTACATATACTTGACCCCAGACATCTGTAAAGAGAAAGTTTTCACCAAGTCTCCATACCAGGAATTTACTGACCATGTTGTAAAGACCCACACCAAGACGTTTTAAAGAGTCTCTGTGCAGAGGACTCATGCTCCAGCTGTGGACATCACAGCATGGTTTTTGTATAATGAAAATAAAAGTAATTAAATCACAGGCAGAGGGGAAAGGGAGAGATTTGTATTTATTCCTATTTAAGGGGCAGTGATAGTGTGGGGTTGGCTGAGTCTGACTTCTGTGTACTTAATACAGGGAAACTGTTCCCATCGATAATATCCACTGCTGTTATTTGTTGTAGAGTTACTTTCAACACATAGTGACTCCATGTACAACAGCTCTGAACCCTAATCTATCTTGAACCAATTTCCCGACACACCTGCCCCCGTAACTCCAGTCACTGAGTCAATCCATCGCATCTGGGGTCTTCCTCTCATGTGCTGTCCCTCCACCCTTCCGACCATGGCATCCTTTTTCAAGTACTAGTCTCTCCTGGCCATATGCCCAAAGTATTTGAGACAGTTTCAAAATCCTAGCCTCCAAAGAGAAACTTGGTTTAACCCTCTACAAGACAGACCTATTTGTTTTCTTTGCAGGCTGGTATGTTCAAGACCCTTCTTCAGCACCACAATACAAGGGCATCAATTCTTCTTCTGTCATTCTTAGTCATTGTCCAGCTTTCAGACACAAAACAAGCAACTGCAAAGATCATGGCCTCAATTAGGCACACCTTAGTCTCTAGACTGACATCATTGCTTTTCAGCACTCAGGAGCAGTCCCTGAACACAGATTTTTCCAATGAAATTTGTCTTTTTAAAAACTTTTTCTGCTGGTTTATTTAAAAAATTAAAATACAAATTTAAACAAATTCTTTCAATTTCCCTTACTTACCCACCCATCAAATTGTACAACCCAATGGTTAATTCCCCCTTTCCCCTGAACATACACATCCCTCTGCTTCCAGCCTCTCCCACCCCTCCTGGATCCTTATACTCATTCTACAATAATGGTATTATACAATATTTAGCCTTAAGGGACTGAGTTAGCTCACTCAGCATAAGGCTTTCCAGTCCCTCCCAAGTTAGGTAGTAATTTACCGTTGTTGCTCCTGCATGCTCTAGAGTATTCCATTGTGTGAATGTACCAATTTGACTTTTGATTTTTCTACTGCTGGTGTTATGAGTATTGATTGTAGAGAAGAGCAAGCTGTAATTGTTAAAACCTCAATCACTTCTCCAACTATCATGGTGCTGCAAATTGACACAGTGGTGAGAATCTTTGTCTTCTTGATGTTGAGCTCCAGTCCATATTGAAGACTGCAGTCCTTGACCTTCTGCAGCAAACTCTTCAGGTTTTCTTCAGTTTCAGAAAGAAAGGTTTTGTCATTTGCATAATGTAGGTTGATGATGAGCCTTCCTCCAAACTTGATGTCACATTTCGCCTCATAAAGGAGGAATAAGAAGAAGAAGAAAAGACCAATATAGATGTCAGAAGAGACTCTGAAAATTGCACTACAGCACTGAGAAGCCAAAGCAAAGAGAAGAAATGTTAAGGAGTTGAACAGAAGATTTCATAGGTGGACTTGGGAAGACAAAGAAAAGCATTATAATGAGATGTAAAAAGAGTCAGAAGATAAAAAAACCTGAACATGCTCAACATTTTTTAAGATAAAGGAACTGAAAAACAAATACAAGCTATGAGTTGCAATGCTTAAAAATGTTATGGGCAGAATGTGGAATGATTCAGTAAGCATTAAAAGTTGGAAGGAGTATACATAGCCATTGTACCAAAAAGAAGTGGCTGACACAGAAGAATTTCAAGAAACATCATATAATCAAGAGGCAATGGTGATGAAGGAGGAAATGAAAGCTGCTCTGAAGGACTTGGCAAAAAATGAAGCCCCGGGAATGATGGAAAACCAATTGAAGTATTTCAGCAAATAGATGCTCCCCTGGATGTGCTCACTAAGTTGTGCCAAGAATCTGGAGGACAACTACTTGGCCAACTGACTAGAAGAGATCCATATTTATTCCCATTCCAAAAAAAAAAGATGACCCAAACCATTGGGTAGGAAACAGCAGGAATTTGAGTTAGGACTCCTGTCGTGAACACACGGAGACAGCAGAGGTTTGAGCAAGGTCCTCCAAGTGATTGACCTGCCCTTGCGATCACCCAACTCTTTCCCTGCCTCACCCCATTTGGCTCCACCCCAGTG
>NW_006400272.1:395750-404605 GCF_000299155.1 Elephantulus edwardii
AGAAAAAAAAGAAGAAAATTATTGAACAATATTATTAATGGTGGGTTTACAGACAACAGCGTTTGTTGGGCATGCTGTCTTTAAAATAATATCGTGTTAGGCTACGTATGTGGCTGGCTTACAGGCTCCTGTGGAGTGGTTGCACTCCATAAGATGATTTTTCGCGTCTTGATGATGGTCACGTAAGGACTGTTTTTGGTTGTGTTACTGGATTTTTTCCTCCACAAGCAAATATCAGCTGACTGGACTTTTGCCTAATTTAGCTTAATAATGACTTAAGGGCTGAAGTTTTACTTGGTTTATAGTCAACAGCATTTGCTGGGTATGCCTGTCTTTAAAATACTATAGGTATTTTGAATTATTAATATTAATGTTATTACTAACAAAATTAATTAACTTGGATATGAATGTTCTTTTAAGTGTTACAGCATTGATCTATTTGCTGTATTGAAGTAACTTGGAGTTGCTGTGATTTTTAACACTGTGCCATAGTTGTGTCACATACCATAGTGATTACCCATCATGGTCAGTGTTTGGAGGAGCTTTCACATTGACTCGGGTTTGTAAGCAGAAGTGGCGTCTACTTCCTAAACCACATGCCTCTGGAAACTCCAGGGAAATACAGAAATGATGTTAGTTATAGAACAGGGTTCATGCCTTTTGTTCATAAGGTCACTATGAGTCACATTCGACTTGACAGCATTGAACCATTGATAAGTAAGGCTGTTGTTGTTGATTGTCATCGAGTCGAGCATGATTTGTAGTGACTTTATGAACAAAAGACCTAATGCCTTTCCATAATTATCATCATTTTACCAAGTTCATAGGGTTTTCAGAGGCATATGGTTTAGGAAGTGTATGCCAATCCTGCTTCCAAACCTGTTTTACAACTGGGAGCTCTACCAAACAATGTCTACATTGGGAAGCCAAAATGGTATTTGATAGCTCAATGGTTCAGCACCACAGCAAACCCAGATCACTTCATACAACACATTTACAAAGAGTGATGCACAAAGTAGAAGAATGTTCCTCAAATATAACACTAGTCTCACTTAGCAGTGATTAAGTGTTGTCAAGTTGAATACAACTCATAGCGACCCTTGCATAAAGCCTAAACTCTGTTTTATAATTAACATAATTTATGTACATGTATAGAGTTTCCAGAGGCATATGGTTTAGGAAGTGGATGCCCTTTCTTCTTTCCAACCTGAATCAATCTGGAGGCTCTTCCAAACATTGTACACGGTGGGTAACCATTATAATATTTGACAAGACTATGGCACAGTGTTCAGCATCACAGCAACTCCAAGTTATTCAGTACAACAAATAAATGATTCCTGTATCACTTAAATAATGTGAGACTAGTGTTGTTATATTTTGGGGGGAAATTCTTCTAAGTTTTATATCACTCTTCTTTAAATTTTCTGTGATTCTTAACCTTGTGCCATGGGGTGTCAAATGCCATAATGCTTGCCCAAGGTAGGCTGTGTTTTATAGTGCTCCCAGTCTAAGACAAGTTTGGAAGCAGGAAGTTGCATCCATTTCCTAAACTATATACCTATGGAAACTCTATATACTTGGAGAAATGATGCTAGTTATATAAGGGCATTAGGGCTTTTGTTCATAGAGTCACTAGGAGTCATGATTGACTCGATGGCAATCAACAACAACATTACTAATATCACACACTAGCAAAATCCTGCTGAAGATTATCCAGAAATGATTGGGATAGTATATTGACAGAGAACTACCAGAAATACAAGCTGGCTTTAGAAGAGGTTGTTGCACTAGAGACATTTTTCAAATGTCAGATGGATCTTGACAGAAAGCAAAGAGCACCAGAGGAATGTCTATCTGTATTTCATTTATTATTCAAAGGCATTTGACTGTGAGGATCACAATAAATTGTGGCTAACCTTTAAGAAAATGGGAAGCCCAGAACACTTTACTGTGTTCTGTGAAACTTACACTTGAATCAGAAAGCAGTGCTCAGAATAGAGCAGGGAAACACTGAGCGGTTCAAAATCAGGAAAGGAGTGTGTCAGGGATACATTCTTTCTTCATATCTTTTCAATCTATATGCAGAACAGATCATTCAGGAAATAGGGCTTTATGATGAGGAAGAATGTGGATTAATAAGGTACAGTTATTCAACTAGTGAAAGTCCAAGTTCAATTCAACAACACAAATATAAGAAGACTCTAGTTTCCTTAATCATCCAGCATACTTTACCTCAGAGCACTTACAAGTCAGCTTTTCATTCAATCATCCAGCAAGCAAGGTTTTGACCTTTAACTGTGGCTCTATCTCCAAGGTTTTCTGGTTACATTTTGCCACAATCTCTGTACTGCAGTGCTACAGTCTCTTCACCATCTACCATGGCCTCTTCACCACCATCTCCCAGAGTGTGGAATGTACTCTCTTATATTGATCCCACAGCTGTTGATAATTTTCAAGACCACATGTCTGCAGTTAATGTAGCTGGAGACCATATCCCCAATGGGGACTAACACAGTGGATTGAAAAGACAATTTTCAAAGTTGTGTTTTTTAAATTAATTTTAATGAAAGTTTACAGAGATTTTGGATTGCTGTTCATTCATTGTTGCACTTTTCTCTCTCCCCCCCCCCGATTAGCTCTTCCCTTTGAAAAGTAAAAGAAAAATTCTTGCATTGTTATAACAATCACTCCCTCCAAGTCCACTCCACTATGCTACCTTCATTCTGGACTCCCGTCATTACAATAATACCTCATCATATATCCCTTTAATTAGTTCTCTCCCCCCATCTGTTTCAATTCAGTATACATTTTTTATCCCCTTTTTCTCAGTCTTCCCCCAGCCGCTATGTCAGTCCACTTTTATAACAGTAGCATAATGCAGTATTTGTCTTTTTGTGACTGAGATATTTCACTCAGCACAATGTCCTCCAGGGTCACCCATTTTGTATAATATTTCATCATGAGTTCCTTGTTTTTCAATTCAGCATAGTATTTTATTGTGTGAATATACCAGAGCTTTTCTATTCATTCGTTTGTTGATGGGTACTTGGGTTGTTGCCAACTCTGCTATTGTGAACAAAGCCACAATAAAATGCACCACTGAAAGTTTCTTGACCTTATAATTCCCATTTTAAAAGAAGTTGATCATGCATATGCAAAATCCCACTGAAAATTATCCAAAAAGATTGAAACAGTACATAACCAGAGAAATACCAGAAGTACAAGCTGGGTTTAAATGAAGCCATAGCACTAACAACATCATAACTAATGCCAGACAAACCTTGACTAAAAGCAGAGGAGCAGAGGAATGTCTATCTGTGTTTCATTGACTATGTAAAGGCACTTGGCTACGCGGAACACAGCAAATCATGACTAACATTGAGAAGGCTGAGAGTTCCAAAACACCTGATTATGCTAGTGGGAAATCTCTACTTGGACCAGGAAGCAGTCATTAGAACAGATCAAGGAAACACTTCATGTTTCAAAATCAAGAAAGGAAGAGGAGTATAATGAACTTTAATACAACTGGATGATTCTCTATTTTAAGTTTTTATTATTATACTTTGCAGGTATGAAAAGATTTTATAACAAACTTCATATTTTCTTTTAACCCTATTTATGATTTAAACCAGAAGCAATTTAAAAAAGTCTCAAAAGAAAGTATCATTCATTTTTAAAATTTGTCTTTGTTTTTTAGAGTTAAGAGGAATTGTGAAATTAAAGTAGTTTGGATTGAGCACAATTCTTTGTTAAATTCTTTGTTAAAGCTAATGGATTTTTTCCCCCTCTACTTAAAAATTATGGTAAAAACTATTTCTGAATAACTGTGAGTTTTTTAAAAAAAACAACAAAAACACCACCTCCAAAACTTTTAAAGTGACAGCTCTTAAAGCTCTATATTTGTCTATTTTTATAAAATGAAAGTCAAAATTCCTTCCATTGTATTTTCTATGTTGTACCATGCATTAAGTAAACATTCTACCAGAATAAGAAGTGAATAACTTTCCCTGGCCATATGCTTTCTACTTAACTAATGGTCCATTCAAAGGAACCCAAATCAATGCTTACTTCTCTATGCATATAGGTGACATAATAGACAGAAGCTATAGTTTTTGTGTTCATTTCTTTAAAAATTCTAATTATTTACACAAAACCATCTTCCTAACTTGTTTGTAAAAATATGATATTAGTAAAGCTTTTCAACCCAAATTAAAATATATATTTGAGAAAAAAATGTTTCCTTTTGTATTATAATTTGATTTCTGTTTAGTTGAATCTCTATAATTATATCCAAACACACCAATAGCATTTACATACAAAATGAAAAGCAATATTGGATTATTGCCTATTAACTAGTGTGTGCTTCTTTGGGTGAAAAAAACACCACCATGCAATCCACATACTTCCACTTTAAAATGTATATCCCCCCCCCCCATTATAGTTATAGCTGATCAGAACAAATAATATGGGGTGGTGATGAGCAGTGACAGGTGAGAGGAACCTTGAAATGCAACAATCTGTTTTCAGAGAAGTTACACATTTATAACCTTGGAACCCTGATAGAAGGTCACTCTGCATTGAAATGGACTCAGCAGTGGTAGATTTTGGTTTGCTTTACTCATATAATTAACTATAAAAGTTAAAATTTTTAGAGGGTGTGCTCTATCACCTGTTTTGTTCAAGGACAGGATCTATTTATTGTTTGTTTTTCAAGCTGGCCTGAGAAGTAATAAAACAATAAATGCATCAAGACCATCTCCATAAATTTCTTTAAACAATGCTTAATAATTTACTTATTTTTCTACAAACTTATTATTAATAGTTTCTCTATCTCGTAAAATAAAACCAAAATTTCTTTAGTTTTAGGATACAAATTCTCTTGCTCTTTCTGTCATTATCTTACTTTATTTTAACCCTGACACTTATCACTTTGTTCGAATATAACTTTTAGTAACATTTCTATGTATTGACTTATTATTTATTCTTTAGTAGAATATAAGCTGCATGAGAACAGGAGCTTTTTGGTTCATATTAATCTCTGGATTCTCAATAATTAGTACAGTGTTTGCCACAATGTATGGACTCTAAATATGTTTATGGTTTATAAAAATGAATATTATGCTTTAATTCTTGAAAAAGAAACAAAACTATCACAAGCTCAACTATTTTTAGGGACATTTCTTATTTTTAAAGAGAAACAGCAAATAGTTCAAGAAAAAATGTTAATGAATAATATTTTGAGAAAAAACAACTTCAAATGTTTTATAATTTTATTTAATGTATTTATAACTTTGTAGGAATACTTTTAGATATGTCATCTTATAAAGTGTTAAGTAGAACATCACTTTGTGTAGAAAAAGTGTTCTAGAATATATAGGACATAAGAAGAGAAGAAAGTTCCAATAATTCAAGATCACCCTCATATAAAGGTTTTGTTATTGTGCACCATCGAGTCAGAATCAACCCATAGCATACAACGAGTGGCTTTTCAACGGTATTTAATTGAAATTGTCCATCCTTCTCCCACAGAGCATCTGGTGGATTTGAACTATATGCCTTCAGGATTGCAGCATAGCTTCTTGCCAGTAGGCCACCAGAGTAGAGTCCAGAAAAATAATTCATAAAGATTATTGAAGAAGAGAAGTGCTGATACAGAATTCAAGGAAAAAATGTTTTTAAAAAACCCAGAGAATATTCTATAGCAACAAAAGTTTCAGAGAATTAATGCAAAAAAAGTAAAAGAAAAAGTTAGATCTATTAAGAAGCTTATAACTATGCTTATGACAGTGTCAGTGTTAATGGAGTGTTTTTGTTAGGTGCTATTGAGTCTGCTTCAATGCATAATAACCCTATGTACAACAGAATACAACATTGTCCAGTCCTATGCCATTTTCAAAACTTTTTCTACTTCATATCTTGTTGGTACAGTCAATATCCATCCATTTAAATAAGTCTCTTTTTTATCGCCCCTCTAGTTTAACAAGCATAACAACTCCAGGGACACAGACCACTCTGATAACATGTCCAAAATATGTGAGGTTAAGTCTTGCCATCCTTGTTTCTGAAGAAACATTCTGAATTCACTACTGAGAAGACAAGATTGTTTTTTCTTTGACAGTCCATAGTATATTCAACATTCTTCATCTGCAGCATAATTTAAAGTATCAAATTTTTCTGATCATCCTTATTCATTATCAATCTTTCACATTCATGTGGACTGACTGAAAATACCATGACTTTGACCAACTACAGCTTACTCCTCAACGTGATATCTTTACTCTTTAAAAGTTTAAAGAGCTCCTTTACAGCTTCTTTACCTAGTGCAATGTATTGCTTCATTTTTCTGCAACCACTTTCTGGGTCAAAGTAAAATGGAAACCTTGACAAGGTCAATCTTTTCTCTATTTATCATCATGTTATTTATTTGCCTTTGAAAACTTTCTTCTTTATTCTAAAGCATAATCTATACTGAAATTGTAGCTTCTGAACTTTTTCTTCACAGGGTTGCACAATTAGGTTGGTGGAGGGAGGCAACAAAAAAAATAACAAAGATCTAGGGAGACCTGAAAAGACAGAGTGATGAAGGCCATAGTCCAACGGTAATTAATTTTATAAAACATAATGTATTGAAATGATTATATGAAATGCAATGTGAATAAAGAATAGTGTGAAACAAAATGTAGAGGGACTTTGTAAGAAAACTAATATAAAATAAAATTTAAAAACAAAACAAGTGTTTCAAATAGTAGACATTGCACAGAACATGATAAAGTGAAAATAGTGAGTAGGTAGCCAAGTTTGGGATATATTTTCCTATTTTAACAGGCTGAAAGGAAAAAAATGTGTGGATACAGGTTTTTAAGTTTGCAGTCAATAAGTTGATCAGTACTAATTCTGACTAAATATTAAGATAATATCATTTGGTACAAAATAGAGATGGAAAGAAACTAATGAATATAAAATCTGAACAACATGCATAGAAAATTATTTACAAATATATTCATAGACACACTTATAAACTCAAAAAGCCAATACAAAGGCACACATAAGCAATATAAATGATGATACTGCATATTGTCACTTGTATGCAAATGACACAATTTGCTTAATGTAAGTGAGGAAAAGTTGAAGCACTTGCTCAAGGACTTTGGTATGGCTTACATCTCAACATCAAGAAAACAAAGATCCTCACTACTGTGCCAGTAGGTAACATCATGATAGATGGAGAAAGGGCTGAAAATGTCAATTATTTCATCTTGCTTGGACCAACAATCAATATCCTTTGTTCTAGCAATCAGAACATCAGAAGACCTATTGCACTGGTAAAGTCTACTGTGAGAGACCTCTCCAAAATACCGAAGAAAAATGATTTTGAAGACTAAGGTGCACTAAGAGTCTTTTATCTCTCTCTCTCTCTCTCTTTTAACTTTACAGAACCTAACTACAACAATAACAATAGTATTACAGGAAAAGAAGAGGATCCTTGAGAGAATCCCTGAAGAGAATGTCAGAGAAAACTAAGTAGGCTTTCACATCATTGTTAGGGAAGAGACATCGAGGTCATCATTTATACTGGCATTCACATTTTTGTCAATACAGTTTATTCGACAGTGTTCAGAGGGAGCAAAGAAACTAAATTCTGCATAACTTAATAATGAAAATAAAGTTATATAATGTTACCATGGTTAAAGCATCTAGCTGCTAAGTGAACGATTTGTTTGTTCTAACCCACCAACTATTACACTCTAGAGTATGTGTCAATATATTTCTGTAAAGAGTCATAGACTTTTTACACCTTATGAGTTCAAAGGTAATAACTGGGATTTAGGTGTGGATGGCAAAATAAAGCTAGGGAAAAAAGTTGTATCAGACAACTTAGAGTTTTAGTTTATGATTTTGTTGATGTTGAGGTGATGGCAGTCTAGGCTGTGGCACTAAAAAGCAGGTTACTGCACTAGAAGAGAGGAGATAATCACTGATGATGAATATGGATTATATTGTCCCTGTAGTCACTGAAGTTACTTATTGCAGTACTAAGCAGAGATGATGAACCACTATCTTTTCAAGAACCTTGAAGAAATTTAGTAGTAACGGGGGAAAAACCAGAGTAGAAGCAAGTGATCTAAGTTGGAATAGCATGGATCTAGAATAGCATTATCTAGATTTGAACCAGGACCCTTTAGTTTAAAACAACCCTTAAAAAGTATGTACTTATTTAAAATGAAGAGTTAAAAAAATTACACAGATAAATCCCAAATCTAATTATGTAGACATTACCTTGGTTAACCTGTTTTTAGTCTTTTATATGTTTCTCACTGTTGTGCACCATCTGTTGTGTATAGTTTGTTTACAATAACAAAAACAAGGGTTTTGATGTTTTGGGTTTTTATTTGCATTTTCAAGAGATGCAGAATCATGCAGAAGCGTGAAACAAGGATAGTGTCACATTTCTTTGCGAAACCTAATATAAATGGGATAAGATGTATGAAAATAATATTCTCCCGTACATAGAAGAAAAATACCTGAAGGGGATAATTATTGTTGATTAAATTAAAGAAGCATCTTTATATTTCTTTGATTATCTTAAAAAAAAACAAACCCACTTCATTGACTCAATTTTTGACTCTTTAAGCTGGTATAAGATAGAATAGAATCTCAACAGGAGCAAACTGTCTCATCTTTCTACTGAGGATTTCATAGCAAGTTCAAGCTAATCATCTTTTGGGTAGCAAAAAAGACTTATACAAACTATATTGTTGTTATGTGCTGTCAAGTCACCTGTGACTCATAGCAAACCTATGTGCAACAGACCTATACCCTGCTCTCTCTCTCTCTCTCTCTCTCTCTCTCTCTCT
>NW_006400272.1:404705-415193 GCF_000299155.1 Elephantulus edwardii
AGAGAGAGAGAGAACTGTTTAGAGAATAAAAAAATCTGGAAATGGATATGGCATTTCAGAGGAAGTATACAAATGTATCTACCAAGAATATTGAAAGAGAAAGATAAGGAAAAGGATTCTATCTTAGATGACAATCAAGGAACATAAGGTATGACAGGTAAGGCTACAACAAGGTCAAGAGGAAGTTTTCAAGGACTTCATAAATTAGAGAATATTTATACCTGTATAGCTGCAGAATTGCATTCCTTCACTTTTCTTACTAAAAATAAGCATTGGACACTTTACTGTAGGACCAATTGTTGCTGTTTGCTGTCCGGTAAAAACTGACCAATAGCTGACCTTGCAGTAAGCTTTCAGAGGTAGTAAACTCTATGAACTTAAAGAGAAGATGAAAGTTAATTCGTGTTCAAAACTTTGTTCATAGGGTCGCTATGAATTCTCTTTGACTCGATGGCACTTAACAACCAGCAACAACATCAACAACAGGTTGAGGGGGCTACAGTGGTCCCTGAGTAACCTAATGGTTAAATGCTCAACTACTATCCAGTTTGGAAGCAGGAGTCACATCATTTTCCCAAACAACATGCCTCTGGAAAACCTATGAAGTTTGATAAATATTGATAGTTATAGAAAGGCTTCAGGCCTTTTGTTCATAGGGTCACTATGAATTGTGCTCCACTCAAAGGCAATCAACAACAACAACAATAACAACAAACTGCATCAAAGGAGACTGTTTATTCTTCTCTTGTGGAGCATCTAGTGGATCTGAACCATGTGTCTTTGAGATTGCAGGGCAGCTTCTTACCACCAGGCCACCAGAGCTCCTCTACTATAGGGCAGAAACTCTTAAAATTTCCTTTCTTGGGAATACATTAATAAACTAAAGTGATATATTCCTTGTCCTCTGAGAAAAAAATCAAATGGTAAAACAGAATATGAAACAAACCAGAGTTCTCATTATCTCTGCACCGCTTGCTATTACTTCCCTTAAGAGGGTAAGTTGAGATGACTGTAGTGAGATGAACTCACATTCATTGTGGCAATTTAGCAAAACAAATGAAAAAGGTTGATTAAGACAAAGAGACAGAGGCATAACTAGTGTAAGTGGGTCATGTTAAAGAGCTAAAATTAAAAAGAAGAGGGAAGAGATGGAAAAGATCCCTGGAAACACAGGTTACAGCATGCTATAAATAGTAAAAAAGAATAAGAGATGCCCACGTGGGCCTTTCTTTAATTGACTCCCAGTTTTGTGACTTGGTTCTGGTTCAGCTACAACTAGGGACTTGTGGGAGGAGGCTGGGGAGAGGACTACTTCCTGTTGTAACCACCTTTTGACTCCTGCTAGAAATACCATCACACTGATGGAAGTATAATATTTTCCTTCCTGTTTCCTGAGAGTCTACAGCGAGAGAGACCAGGTAGTAATTCTAGTTTTAACAGTGCATTTTATATTTTCTTTTAAATGAATGAAAACAGACAAATATAAATCAATCTATCTTAAAGATCAGGAAATGTGTCCAGCAAAGCAGGAACTGACACAGGGGAGAAATGGCCTAGTGGCAAGAAGCTGGGCTGCAATCCCAAATGTACATGGTTTGAGGCCACCAGCTGATGCTCCTCAGGTGAAAAATGGCTCTTCCAAAGCAATCAACTGTGCCTCTGACAACCCACCAGAGCATGAGCTATGGGTCGGTTCTGACTCTAGGGCACACATCAACAATTGCAGTTTTCAGGGAGCTTTAGTGGCTTAGTGGTATGGAATTGTGCTGCCAGTTCAAAGATATATATATATATATATATATATATATATATATATATCTCCCTGGATGATTTGCAGGAAGACGATAGGCAGTTTGCTCCCATGTATTTAACTGCCACCAAACACCCACAGGAGCCTTAGCTATCTAGACAGTACACAACAACATTAGAGCTTTCAAATAAAATAATGGAAAAGCACTTTATCTCCAACCAGACATTAGCATTTTTAATAACATTTAAAAATACTTTTGCATTGGGAATATATATAAGCACCTAAAGGTTTCTATATCTCAAAAATACTGAGAAAGGGTAACAAGATATGTGTATATGACACACTTGAATGTTCTGTGTACAATTAGGAGTTAGTGTATAACATATAACATTGTTTTTCCAAAGACACAGAGCATTACTTTGCAAGCCTGTATCAATCCTTCAAGTCTAACATAAATAACTAGGCCATTTTAGGTATTCACAAATAAATTATTACATTCTCCAACACTTGGGTGCCATATTGTAGTTATTATGTGGTATGGAGTCAGAACCTAGCCAGAGCTGACCCTCCAATGGGTTTGCAAAGGCAACAAATTACACTGGAGGAAAGTTGCCTATCCTCCTGCAGAACATTTTGTGGATTTGAACCATAAGCCTTTGGGATTACAGAGGAGTTATTTGCTTTGTTTTGTTTTGTTTTGTGTGTGTTTTTTTTTTACTACTGAGTCACCAGAACTCCCTGAAACTAGAAACATACTTCTTCTTGTTATGTGCTATTGAATCAATTGTGACTCATAACAACCCTATGAACCACAGCTCTGAACCATGCTCTATCCTACCCAATCTCACTGCCTACCACATTTATTTACCTTCTTTACCCCAGCTACTGAGTCATTCCATCTCATTCAGGATATCCTCTCCTGTTCCAGCTATCCTTTCACCTTTCTCCAAGAACTAGTTCTCCTGACAATATGTCAAAAAATATGTTAGATGGAGTTTTAAAATCTTTGCCTCCAAAGAGCAACTTGGTTTTCACTCTCTCAAGGACAGTTTGTTCTATTGGCAGTCCATGGTATGTTTAATACTCTTCTCCAGAACCATAAAAGATCTCTGGTGGCCTACTGACAAAAAGCTTCATTGCAATCCTGAAGGCATGCTGTTCGAGTCCACAAGCTGTTCTGCGGGAGGACAGACGGGTCAGCTATGGGTAGATTCCTACTCCACGGTATGCAACAACAACGACAACAGAGCCACAACTCAAAGATATTAATTCTTCTGTCATCTTTAGTAATTGTCCAATTCTCTGATGTCAGTCTAGAGACTAAGGTGTGACTAATCCAGGCCATGCTCTTTGCAATTACTTGCTATGCATCAGATAGATGAACAATGAATAAGGATGACAGAAGAATTGATGCCTTTGAGTTTTGGTGCTGAAGAAGAGTTTTGAACATACCATGGACTTCCAAGAAAACAAATAGATGTGTCTTGGATACAGTGGAAAACAAGTTTCTCCTTGGAAGTTAGGATTTTGAAGCTCTTTGTGCACATGGCCAGGAAGAACCAGTTCTACATCATGCAGAGAAGGTTGGAGGGACAGTGCAAGAGAGGAAGACTTTGGATGAGAAGTACTGATAGAGTGGGGCAAAGGGTGTTGGTGTGTTGGAATTAGACTGGCTCAGGGCAGGGCAGGCTTCAGAGCTGTTGTACATAGGATTGTTATTATGAGTTGCAGGTGACTCACTAGCACATAAAAACAACAATAGCAATAAATTATTTAAAATATTTTTAAAATAGCCACTTGAACTAAATATAGAGGGGTCTCTTTTTATGCTATATTCTCAATTATTTAAAACATAAGCTAAATCTATAGGTAATTTTGGTGATCTTTCATTATTTCTTCTTAGAAATTGATGGATTGTCATTGAACAATAGATATTCCCATACTAAGAAAATGTAATATGCTTGCTGGGGAGAAGGATAAAAGCTTTTCCATTTATTCTGGGGCAGCTGTATTACAAGCAGTTATGTTTCAAGCTTTAGTAAAATTTCTCTGAGAACAGACACCACAGGGAGACAAGGGATTTGAGGGTAGAGAATGGCAGGTACATTTTAGCGTCACAGAGTGAAAGCAAGTTTTACATTTGTAGGCACCTGCTCCTATGGCATAAGCTGGTATGTAGTCCACATGAAGGGACATCACTTATCCTCTTTAGGAAGTGTAGGTTAGCAATAATTAACCTGCAAACAGATAAGGGCAAAGCATTAATATTTTTAAATCTAATTTCTGAATACTACTGATATTGATATATGTTTCTAGATAAAAATGTTAGAAACATACAAAAAATTTATCTTTGAGTGAAACAGATCTGTATTTCTGTATCTAGATAGGTGGTTATTCTTCACATAAGAAGGTATACATGTATATATATATATATATATATATATATATATATGTTACAGAGATAGATAGATGATAGATAGATAATAGGTAGATAGATAGATAGATAGATAGATAGATAGATAGATAGATAATTCAAGGAATAAACCTTAATTAACTGACTGAAAGGTTGATGGTTAAAATCTACCAACTACTGTGAGAGAAAGGTATGGCTAATCTAGTCTTATTAAGATTTACAGTCTTGAAAACATGATGGCAGAGTCTCTACAAGTTAAGACTCACTGACAGTGAAATAGTTTTAGGTTTTTATTAGGTCTATTGTTGTTGATACCTTTGAGTTTTGGCAATAGAGAAGAGTTCTGAATATGCCTTGGATGGTCAAAAGAACAAAAAGGATACATTTTGCAAAGAGTGCAGTCAGAGTGATCTTTGCAGGCAAAGACAGTAAAGCTTCATCTCTCATACTCTGGGTATATTGATGGAAGATACTATTCCTTGGAAAGAAACATCATGCTTGAAAATGTAGAGTCAGTCAAAGAGTGGAAGACCCTAATGGGCTCAAGTGTGTCAGAGATGGATGAAGATGACACAGGATAGGACAGGGTTCAGATTTGTTGTTCATAGAGTCGCTAGGATTTTTACTCAACATGATAACACCTAACAACAACAACATTCCAGATTTACAGAATCAGACTACATTTTAGCAGGAGAATTAATTGTAAATTGGGGTTTTCAGAGGTCTTTACTAGGCAGGGGTCTTTCTTTAATGTCCTTGATCACCTTAAAATAGTACTCTCAGTCACAGAAATGCATGTCTTTAGACAGGTGAGCTCTGGTGGCCTAGCCCATAGGGAGTTTCACTGTTAACCCAAAGGTTATTTGATTCCATTAGCAGCTTCTCAAGAGAAAAATGAAGAGTCTCTTCTCTAGTTTATCATCTCCAAATTCCAGTGGAGGAATAATTCTGAGTCAGTTTCAACTCAACAGCAATGAGCTTAAATTAGGTTTCTTTCTTTTTAAAAAATAATTCTATCATTTATTATTAAACTCAGTTACTTTGGTGCATCCCTAGGTTACTCCAGGTCTGAGTTTTAATTATTATATAGACTACAAATAGAAAAATGGTACACCACAGTGTTTGTTGGTTTTTTACATACTTGTGTACATCACAGTCTATTGGTCTGATAAACATTTTTTAATTGCTTGTTCCCTAACAGAATTTGTCCTTCAAGCAATTACACAGTTCTCTAAATGTTGTGATGATTCTAGTAGCTCTACTAAGTATCTTGTAATATTCTGCAGAACTTTTTAGCATAAAAATGACTTAACGATGGAGTATAAAAAAGGGATTACTTAGACTGTAATTAAAAGTACTAGCATTCTGTATGATAATTTCCTACAGATGTAGATGTGAGAATTTCTTGGGTGTAGAAAAAGTCCATATTCTAGAATTTCTGCTGATGGCTAACTTCTCTCCAGGCTTGAATTAGGAAATAAACTCCTATACTCTACCTAACATTTCAAATGTACTGAAACTTTAAAAGCTGGATAATTTCAAAAGGGTATCTTCATTATTTACCAAGAAGAAGATACCAACTCTGCTGGACTAATTTTGTTTGTATTATGCATTCTGGTGGTTCATTAACCCCATTATTCATGTCAGCATCACACTTCTTTGCTTCCTCATGTGTGCCCACAGTCTGAATGGTCAAAGTGAAGAAAAAGCAGGGCAATGGACCAAGCCTTAGAAAATGACTTCATCTTACCCGTATCCAATTCTTTCACAGCCAGGAGGCATCCAAATAGTCATCAATAACAACTAGACAGCTACTACCTCCCTTAACAGAGACTATGCACTATTAGCTGAACCAAAAGAAAATTTTCCTCATTCCCCAATGAATATTTTTTCCCTTGGTACTTTCAGCTTTCATATTTTTCTTTAAGAGTCTTTCTGGTTGGCTAGGCACAGAATATTGAAATTATAAAAATTCTGGACTAGCTAACATTTAAAAATATTGATTACATTTAAAAAATTCACGCTTAAAATATTATCCCTATTAATTACATTCCAAATGCTTTCCACCCCTAAGAAATGACATTATCGGACTTTCTAGACTTCACATGAATTAGTAAAATAATCAAAGATATAAATCGTGGGGGAAAATAATAATTTTTTTCTTTCTCTCCTTTTCATTTATAGTTGAGTCATTTATAAACAAATCATCTCTGTACATATCAGACATACCAAATAACGAGTAATGATGTGAGCATGAATTAAATATAGGTATATTTGTCAGACACTGTATTAAATTTTTATTACCTCCTACTTGACCAATTAGTCAAGTGCTACTAGTTGTACATTGACATTATATATGAGAAAAATAAAAACAAAAAAAGTGTAAATAATTTGGCCAACACCAATGAGCTACTAAGAGGCAGAACTAAATCTAAACCTGTAAGTCAGATCTTACTTAAAATATTGTTATTGTTAGGTGGTGTCAAGTCACCTAAAACTCATAGCAACCCTATGCACAACAGTTCTGAACCATGATCTATGCTCAGCCAATCTTATTGTCTCTGACACACCTATTCCTATTGCCTCAGTCTCTGAATCAATGCATCTCATCCAGGGTCTTCCCCTCCTATGCTGTCCCTCTACCCTCCCAAGCATGGAGTCCCTCGCCAAGGACTGGTCCCTCCTTGCAACATACCCAACGTATGTCAGACAGAGCTTCAGAATCTTTTCCTCCAAGGAACAGCCTGATTTCACCCTCTCCAGGATATTGAATATGTGATGGACTGCTAGGAAAAGAAAAAGGTTCATCCTGGAGAGGGTGAAATCAGGCACCACAGCTCAAAAGCATTAATTCTTCTTCCATTATCCCTAGTCATTGTCCAGATTTCTGATGCATAGCATGCAATTGTGGACATAATGGCCTGTATCAGGTATACCTTAGTCTCTAGACTGACATTGACACTCTTCATTGTTGCTCTGGAGATGTCCCTGACAGCAGACTTTGCTAATGCTATTCATCGCTTGATTTTCTTGCTGCTGCTACCAAGGGTGTTGATTGTACAGCCAGGCTAACTAAATCTGTTAACAATCTCAATCTCTTCACCATCTATCATGATGCTGCCAATTGGACCAGCAGTGAGAATCTTTGTTTTCTTTCTTTATTATTAGTTTTAATGAATTTTATAGAGGCTTTGGATTTCCATTCATTCATTGTTACATTTTTCTCCCTTCCTACCTGTCCCCCGAGTTCACTCTTCTCTTTGAAAAATAAAAGAATGTTGACTTTCAATCCATACTTAAGCCTGCAGTTCTAGATCTTCTGCAGCATGTGCTTCAGTTCTCCTCAGTTTTAGCATTAAAACATTATACCGTGCATTTCTGAGTGTCTTTAGGGAGAAAATCCTTCTCTTGGCACAAGTCTAACTTTGCCGTTGATGTTGGATTCCTTTGAGTCAATCCTGAATCATAAAATATGTATACACCTCAAAGAAACACTGCTCAGACATCTGCCATTCAGAGACTTTTGCTCTTTCAGGTTTGTTAAAAATATCTTTCCTAGTCAATTATTAACTGTTTTGTGCTGAAGTATTTATTGGATTATATTTAGAGGATTAGGGTGAATAGAAGCCTATAAATACCTTATAGTTGTTGTTGTTGTTATGTGCTGTCAAGTCACCTGCAACCCATAGCGACCTTATATATAGCATCTCTGAACCCTGCCCTGTCCAGAGCCAGTCCCACTAATTTCAACACACCAACTCCATTGCCCCAGTAACTGTATCAACCCAGCTTATCCGGAGTCTTCATCTCCTGTGCTGTCCCTCCACCTTCTGAGCATGATGTCCTTCTCCAAGGACCAATCTCTCCTGGCCATGTGCCCAAAGTATGTAAGACAAACCTTCAAAATCTTAGTCTCCGAGGAGAAGCTTGGTTTCATCCTTTCCAAGACAGACCTATTGGTTTTCTTGATTGTCCATGGTATGTTCAAGACTTTTCCAACACCACAATTCGAAAGCATTGGTTCTTCTTTCGTCATCTTTAGTCATTGTCCAGCTCTCTGATGCACAGCAAGTAATTGCAAAGACCATGGCCTAGATTAAGTGCACGTTAGTCTCTTGACTGACATTGTTGCTTTTCAGTACTCCGGAGAGGTCTCTGACACCAGATTTTCTCAGTGAAATTCGTCTTTTGATATACTGATTCCTGGTGTTAAGAGTGATTCCTATTCTAAAAATAGATGACCCTAAAGAATGTTGAAATTATCAAACAATATCACTAATATCACACACTAGCCAAATTATACTGAAGATTATACAGAAATAACTGGAACAGTACATTGAAAGAACTACCTTAAATAAAAACTGGGTTTAGAAGAGATTGTGGCATTAGAGACATCATTACTGATATCAGATGGACCTTGGCAGAAAACAAAGAGTATCAGAAATGTCTAGCTGTGTTTCATTGACTATGCAGAGGCATTTGACTATGTGGATCACAACAAGTTGTCGCTGACCTCGAGGAAAATTGGAATCACAGGACACTTGATTGTGCTTATATGAAACCTATACTTGGATCAGGAAGCAGTCTTCAGAACAGAGCAGGGAAACAATGCACGGTTCAAAATCAGGAGCGGAATGCATCAGGGGTGCATCCTGTCTCCATACTTTTTAAAAAATTAATTTCAATGAACATTTACAGAAATTTTGGATTTCCATTCATTCACTGTTGCACTTTTCTCCCTGCCCACCCTACCCCCACCCATGGTTTGCTCTTCTCCTTGAAAATCAAAACAAAACCACCTTCATTGGTATACAATCCTCCCGCAGCTCCTCACCCCCATCTCAAGTATACTCCACTCGGCAACCCTCATTCCGAACTCTTATGATAATCACAATGCCTTAAAATATATTGCTTTTAAACTGTTCTCTCCCTCATCTGCTTCAATGCAGTATACATAATTTATCCAGTTTTTCTCAGTCATACCCCCACCCTTTTTAATCTATATGTAGATCATTTGGGTAACAAGGCTTTATAAAGAAGAATGTAGCATCAGGATTGGAGGAAGACTCATCAACAACCTACGTTATGCAGATGACACAACCTTGTTTGCTGAATCTCAAGAATACCTAAAGTGCTTGCAGAATGTCAAGGACTGTAACCTTCAATATGGATTGAAGCTCAACATCAAGAAAACAAAGATTCTCAACACTGAGCCAATTGGCAGTACCATGATAGATGGAGAGGAGATTGAGATTGTTAAACCGTATAGAGGTTTATATAAACCCATGGGGCCTCAATGTTAGTTCTCTCTTTCCAGCTGTACTGCAACTTATATTCTATATAGCTCACTAGCCTCTGCAAAAAGAACCTAAATTTGTATCCACAGTTGAGGGAATCATTCCTCTGACAGTCTGAATCTATGGGAGATATTTTAGCAAACAATTGAACCTAAGGGCCATAGAGGAGTAAGGGAACTGAAGGGAAGAGGTTCTTTTAATATCAGAAATCATGGAGTTATACAGAAAAACCAAACATTTGGAAAACTGTTAACTCTATACTTCTTGTAAATGGTTTGCTACTTAGCAGACAGAATTATGAGTACAGAGTCTATTGTTACAACCACTCTCAGTCTATTTGGTTGAAGGTATGTTGTACTTCGCTGGCAACTGGTTCATCATAACATGTCCAAGTGTATGACACTATGTCCTGTCATTGTTCTCTCTTTCAAACAGCATCATGACTATATTTATTACAAGACAGATTTGCTGCTTCTCTAGTGTTTTTGTTATTGTTAGGGTCAGCTGAGTCAAGTGTGAGTCATAGCCCCCCTACGAAAAACAGATCAGAACCCTGTCTTTTTGTGTGCCACCGTCACAATCTGATATACATGAGCCCATCACTAAGTATTTTCCTCTCTTTTGCTGACTCTCCACGTTTCCAAGCATGATATCCGAGGAATAGCCTCTAAGAGAAATATGCTCATAGTTTATGAGATGAAGCTTTCATCTTTGTTTCTAAGAAGCTCTATGGTTGTACCTTCTCCGAGACATATATATTTGTTCTTTTGAAAGTCTATGGGATAATCTTCTTCACCAGTACACACAGCTCAAAGGCATCAATTTTTATTTTCCATTCATATAAATTTTTCAGCTCTCAGCATGCCGCCGCCAGACCGGGAACGCCGCTGCCAGCCGGGGGAACACACGCCGCCGCCCGCCAGACCGGGGGAACGCCGCGAGAGGGACCCGGAAGAGACCCGGGAAGAGCAGCAGCCAGCCACCTGCCGCGGAACTCCAGAGGAGCGAAGACTGCCGGACACTGTGGG
>NW_006400272.1:421428-425056 GCF_000299155.1 Elephantulus edwardii
CCAAAATCTCTGTAAATGTTTATGAAAATTAATAAAATATAATTATAGGAGAAAAAAAAGACTACGGGCTGAATCAGGGGCAACTTAGTCCTTAAATTATCACTAATACATCTCAATAATTTGGAGAAAGTCAGTCTGAAGGGTTTTCCACTACAACACATTTTCTGATCTCCTGACTGCTGATATCAAGGGCTTTGATTGTGAATCCAAGTTAAGATGACAGTTTCAGTCTTTACTCCATCTATTATGATGTTATCAGTCAGTCTAGTGGTAAGAAATTTTGTTTTGTTTCTTCATTTAATATTCCTAGCTAATGGCTTATTGAATATTTTCTTCCAATATAATGATTCAAAATGATAAAATTTTCTTTAGTCTTCTTTATTCAATGTTCAGTTTTTACAAGCAATATTGTTGTTGCTATGTACTGTCAAGTCAACTACAACTCATAGTGACCCTATAGATCTGAACTCTGCTCTGTCCAATATCAGTCTCTGATATACCTATCCTCATTACCCCATTTATTGTGTCAATTTATCTCATTCAGGATCTTCCTCTCCTAAGTTGTCCCTCAACTCTTACATATCCTCTTCCAAAGACTGGGCCATCCTGGCTACATGCCCAAAATATGTGAGAAAGAATTTAAAAATCCTCACCTTCAAAAGGCATCTTGGTTTCACTCTCTCTAGGACAGACCTGTTAGTTATCTTGTAATTCTATGGTATATTCAACACTATTCTGTAGCACTACAACTCAAAGTTATCAATTCTTCTTCTGTCATCCTTGATCATTATCCAGTTTTCTGATATATAGCAAGTAATTGTGAATGGCATTCAAAAGTCAATAGATTAGAAGTCAATAGAAAACCCTTGACTTAGTTCAGGTAATCTACAGTTCTCTACAGTCCATTCTCACCAGCAAGTCAATCGACATCATCATCATAGATGGAGAAGAGATTGAGATTGTTAACAATTTCATCTTGCTCAGATCCACAATTAACATTTGTAGCACCAGCAGTGAGGACATAAAAAGGACAAATTCCAGGAAAAGTCTATTGTCAGAGACTTCTCCAGAGTGCCGAAGAGCAATGTCGGTATGGAGATTAACGTTTACCTAACCTAGGCCATAGTTTTTGCAATTTCTTACTACGTATCAGGGAGCTGGACAAGAACTAAAAATAGTAGAAGAATCGATGTCTTTGAGTTGTGGTACTGGAGAAGAACACACCATGGACTGCCAAGAGAACAAGTCCTGGAGAACGCAGTTGGAAAGTTGGAGGGTCAGCAAAAGAGAAGAAGACCTTCTGTTAGCTAAAGTAACAAGATGGAATAGGGATCAGACATATTGTTCATAGGGTCTCTATGAGTCATTGTTGACTGGTTGCCGTCTAACAACAGTGCACACGTGAGCACACAAACAAAACTGCCCCAGTAAAGATTACAATTCTAGAAAATTCTATGCAGAAGTTGTACTTGGTTATATTAACAGTCTGAATCAATTCCAGGGCAAAGTACTGAAGAGCAATGCTGTCTCTCTGGAGACTAAGGTGCATCTGATACAGGCCATGGTCTTTGCAATCACTTGTTATGCATCAGAGAGTTGGACAGTGACCAAGGAGGATAGAAGGAGAATTGATGCCTTTGAGCTGTGGTGCTGGAGAAGAGTATTGAGAAGACCATGGACTGCTAGGAAAAGAAACAGATTCATCCTGGAAAGGGTTAAACCGGGCAGCTTCTTGGAGGCAAGGATTCCGAGGCTCTGTCTAACATACTTTGGACATGTTGTGAGGAGAGACCGGTCCTTGGAGAGGGCCATCATGCTTGGTCAGGTGGAGGGACAGCGCAGGAGGGGGAGGCGCTTTATGAGGTGGATTGATTCAGTGACTGGGGTAATCAGGATGGGAGTGTCACGAACAGTGCAATTGGCACAGGACAGAGCAGAGTTTAGGGCTGTTGTACATAGGCTTGCTATGAGTTGCAACATAACAACAACAAAAACCAGGGCAAATAACACCAAATGTTTATACTTGTACTGAAAATGGACTAATATTTATAACAATTACTTTTGTCTGACATTACAAAAATAATAAATATATTAAAAATAAATTTTTGCTTGTGGTAGAAAGTACTTTCAAAAAAAGTCACTAGTCAGATAAGCACATACTATATAGCTGTGTGTATTGTTTCTGAAGTATTGAAAATTAAACACAAAAAGAAAGTAATTCTATTGAGGAAAACGTCACCTTCAGAAAGGAGGAATTTGTGTATCACTTACACTGATTTAAGAGTTACAAACATGAAAAGGAATCCTCATGGTGTCTCATCTAATCTTAATGGGGACAATATCCACAGATCTATTGTCAGTCACAGCTCAAAGCTGCTGCCTTGAGAAGAAAAAATGCTTTGATAAATCATGTGTCAAAAGAAAAAAATTCACTGTGTGAAATATTGATTAAAACTTTAAAATGAAATTGGCACCTTCTGAAAGAACCTGATAAATGTAACAGAGAATAAAAAAGAAAATCCAAAGGGTTCTTTAAAGATTTTTTTTAAAAGGTTGATCTTTTAAAGAAAATCCTCTGGAAAAAATTATATTGCATTTTAAAACCTATATCAATATTTTACTAACAATAGCAATATACTTTGTTCACATTGCTGTTAATATATTTTATTTTAAGATCAAAGTGCATCTTTTGTTATGGGTGTTTTGGGTTTTTTTTGTTTGTTGTTGGGGTTTTTTTTTTGTTTTTTGCTTAATAAAATATACACAATTTAGACATAGTTCTTAGACTTTTAGCCCTTGAGGTGCAAACAAGTAACGGAAATGTTAATATAGCAAATAAATATATTTACTGTCAAGGAAGACTTCAGAGTCTCCTGGGCTTCTTAATTCTAATAAATTTTTTAAATGGTGCAATGCTATCATACAGTTTTTCAGAATGTTTCTATTCTATTAGGTGTGGGCAAAATAATATACATATAGGATAGTAAAAAAACATTGAGTTTGAATAGTTTAGAATAATAGGGCTTTACTTATATAGTAATTACATTTAGAGGTATTTTAAGATCTTTTTACAAGCAGAAAAATTATAATTGTTATCATATGCTGTCTAATTGGAAATGACTCACAACTTTCCCTACAATGAATTTTCAGATGGGAGGAGTTTGCCCATCTTTCTCTTTGCTAGCAACTGATGGACTTGAACTACCTGCCTTTGAGTTAGCAGAACAGCTTCCATTAGACCACCATAGTTTCCTTAGTAAATTTATTCATTATCCTGGAAACAAGAATTTCACAGAAGCAAGGCAAGATGATGGAGAGAAACAAGATCAAGTTATATCTCAGTTAAATTGCAGTGAGTGCATCAAAGAAAAAGAAGTGTCAAGACATATGTTGACAGTGTGCCTCATCTGTCCCCCCTTTTTTATAGAATACAAATATTTTATTACTACATTCTTTATGGGGAGATATAGTTAATAAAAGAGATTCTAGAAAAATCTTTATTAACTGTAAAACCTTGGATGCCTACGTCATTTTTTAAATTTAGTTTGTTTATTTTTCATTTCAATGAACATCTACAGAGATTTTGGAATTCCATTCATTCATTGTTGCACCCTTCTCCCCGCACACC
>NW_006400272.1:425801-442750 GCF_000299155.1 Elephantulus edwardii
TGTTAAATTTTCCTAGTCTTACTGGAGTGAGATGATATCTCATGGTTGTCTTGATTTGCATCTCTCTCAGAGCTATGGATTTTAAACATTTCTTCATGTGCTTGTTGGCCATCTGAATGTCTTCCTTGGTGAAGTGTCTGTTCATATCCTGTGCCCATTTTTCAATTGGATTATTCACCTTCATCTTGTTGTGGTGCTCAAGTAATTTATAAATTCTAGATATAAGTCCCTTGTCTAACATGTCATTACCAAAAACTTTTTTCCAGTCTGTGGCTTCCCTTTTTACCCTGTTAGAGAAGTTTCTGGATGCACATAGAGATTCCCTTTTAAATTACATTCATCCAGCCCACTCACAGCATGCACTTACTTTCACAACTACTTATAAGAGATGTTGTTGTTGTTGTTGTTATGTGCTGTTGAGTCGCTTGCAACTCATAGCGACCCTATCTAAAACAGCCCTAAACTCTGCTCTGTCCTGTGCCAGTCACACAGTCTCCAATACACCCATTCCAATTACTCCAGTCACTGAATCCATCCACCTCACAGAGGGCCTTCCCCTCCTGCGCTGTCCCTCCACCCTACCAAGCATGATTTCCCTCTTCAAGGACCAGTCCCTCCTTACAACATGTCCAAAGTATGTTAGACCGAGCCTCAGAATCCTTGTCTCCAAGGAGCTGCCCGGTTTAACCCTTTCAAGGATGAATCTGTTTGTTTTCCTAGCAGTCCATGTTACCCTTAATACTCTTCTCCAACACAAAGCTCAAAGGCATCAATTCTCTTTCTATCCTCCCTAGTCATTGTCCAACTCTCTGACTCATAACATGTGATTGCAAAGACCATTGCCTGTACCAGACGCACCTTAGTCTTCAGAGAGAAACCATTTTTCTTCAGGACTTTTGAGAGGTCCCTAACAGCAGACTTTCCCATCGCAATACGTCTTTTAATTTCCTGGCTACTGGTGCCAAGAGTGTTGACTGTGGAGCCAAGCAAACTAAAGTTGCGAATGATTTCAATCTCTTCACCATCCATCCTGATGCTGCCAATTGGTCCAGTAGTGAGAATCTTTGTCTTCTTGACATTGAACCCCAATCCGTATTGGAGGATGCAGTCCTTGACCCTCTGCAGCAAACATTTCAGGTCCTCCTCAGTTTCAGCAAGCAGGGTTGTGTCATCTGCATATCGCAGATTGTTGATACATCTTCCACCAATCTTGACCCCACATTCCTCCTCATGAGCCCAGCCTCCCAGACAATCTGTTCTGCAAACAGGTTGAAAAGGTATGGAGACAGGACACATCCCTGGCATACGCCATTCCTAATTTTGAACCATGCAGTTTTTCCTTGCTCTGTTCTGATGACTGCCTCTTGTTTCAAGTATAGATTTCTCATTAGCACAATCAAGTGTTCTGGTATTCCCATTCTTCTCAGAGTCAGCCACAGTTTGTTATGATCCACACAGTCAAACACCTTTGCATAGTCAATGAAAAACAGATATATGTTCCTCTGGTATTCCCTGCTTTCATCTAAGATCCATTTAACATTAGCTACAATATCCCTCGTACCACGACCCCTTCTAAACCCAGCCTGGACTTCTGGCAGTTCTCTGCTGATGTGCTGTTACAGTCATTTTTGGATAATCTTCAGTAGAATCTTGCTTGCATGTGAAATTAATGATATTGTTCTACAGTTTCCACACTCTGTTGGGTCACCCTTCTTTGGGATGGTAACAAATATAGATCTCTTCCAATCAGTTGGCCAAGTGGTTGTTCTCCAGATTTCTTGGGCACAACTTAGTGAGCACATCCAGGGCAGTATCTGCTAGCTGAAATATCTCAATTGGGATACCATCTATTCCTGGGGCCTTATTTTTTGTTAGTCCCTTCAAAGCAGCTTGAACTTCTTCCTTCATCACCATAGGCTCTTGCTCATATATGATTTCATTAAATTCTTCTGTGTCTGCCAATTCCTTTGGATACAGTGACTCAGTATATTCTTTCCATCTTCTTTTAATACTTCCTGGATCATTTAACATTCTGCCGAAAGCATCCTTGTTTATAGCAACTCAAGGTTTGAATTTGTTCTTCAGTTCCTTGAGCTTAAGAAATGCTGAGCGAGTTCGGCCATTTTCATTTTGTGACTCCAACTCCTTGCACATTTCATTGTAATATTTTGCTTTGTCATCGCATGCTGCCTTTTGAAATCTTCTATTCAACTCTTTAGTGTCTTGAATTCTTCCCTGTGCTTTGGCTTCTCTGTGCTCCAGTACAATTTTCAGAGTCTCTTCTGACATCCATTTTGGTCTTCTGTTCCTCTTCCGTCTTTGCAATGACCGTTTGCATTCTTCCTGGATGATACCCTTGATATCCTCTCAGAACTCATTTGGTCTTCACTCATTAGTGTTCAAAGCCTCAAACCTGCTGTTGAGATGGTTCTGAAATTCAGGTGGGATAGACTCAAAGTCATATATAGGTTCCTATGGACTTGGTTTGATTTTCCTCAGCTTCAGCTTGAACTTGCATATGAGTAGTTGGTGGTCTATTCCACAATGAGCTCCTGGCCTAGGTTTCACAGCTGATATTGAGCATCTCCAATGGTTCTTTCTACAGATGTAATCAATCTGATTCCTATGCATACCATTAGGTGAAATCCATGTATATAACCTGCGTTTATGTCTCTTAAAAACATATTTGAAACGAATAAGTCATTCATTGTGCAAAATTCAATCATCCTTTCTCCAGTTCCATTTCTGTCACCGAGTCCATGTTTTCCAACTACTGAATCTTCTTGTCTGTTCCCAACTTTTTCATTCCAGCCACCCGTTATTATCAACAAAAGATAGATCTAAAAATATTACTTTATTGTTTGATGGAGCGAAGATTTCCAGTGAAGCTTTGTAATACATACAGTTTGAAGATTTGTATAGTGTTTTGAGGCAAATGTTGTAGAATGGAGCAAATTATGTTGTCATAGTGCCTACAAAAGTGTAAACAGTCAAAAATATTTACTGAAGAGTGATAATACAGTGAACAATGTCTGGGAGTCCATGATTGGGCTCTGTTTTCCTATCATACTTAAATTTGATTGTGAAGTGGTAGACTGGGGAACTATTGTTTTTCTCCCCTGGTGAAATAAAAAAAAAATTTAAAAAGTGAGGAACAGGGTATTTCTAAGGGCAGATTCTAGATCTTCCAAAATTTAGTTTTATGAATTGTAAGAAGGGATATGTTTTCTGGACAGGCCAGGTGTGCCACGGAGGGATGATGAAAGTACTAGATGCAAGAATTAGAAACTCACTGAGGAAGGTAGGTGAGTCCATCTTTCGAATTCCAACCCTAATTTTAATTTGTAGACCAGCTATGGGATCTTAAACAAATTACTTACCATATGTATCGTAGTTTCTCCATCATAAGATGGTAAAGGGCAAGGCTCAAATCTGTTGTTCATAAGATTGCTATGAGAGATGGTCAATTCAGTGCACTTATTAACAATTGTTAAGTGGGGAGATATGGTGGCAATGACCATAGCAAGTTGTGCTGTTAACCCAAAGGTTAGCATCTCCAGATGTTCAAATCCACCAAATACTCCTCAGCAGAAACTTGAAGAGGGTCCTTCTGTTATGATTTATAGGCTTTGAAACCGATAGAAATCACTATGAATAACAAATGATTGTTGTTATTGTGTACCATTGAGTCAGAATTGACCCATAGCTAACCTTCCAGCAGATTTTCAGAGGCAGTTTAATCACGCAAGGAGATTGTCCATGCTGCTCCTGAAGAGCTTCTGATGTACGTGAACCACATGCCTTCGATATTGCAATGAAACTTCTTACCTCTAGGCTAACAGAGAACTGATCTGTTAGCATTAAATGTACATTACTAAGAAACACTGATGGCTTAGTGTGTAACATTCTGGGCTTCTAAGTAAAGGATCAGAAATTATGATTTACTAACTTCTTTGCATAAATACTATATATTGAACATCTGATTTGATAACAATAGAATATTTGATTTGTTAATGGATTATTTTAGAAGTTTAAAACTGTGCCTTGAGCATATGAAGTGATCAAAATATTTTAGAATTTAAAAATGGTTCAGGTTTATAATATTCTGAAAACACTAAGAGTGCTCTTCCTATAGCCCAGTATGTTTGCCCAGCCATGTGGTGAAACTCAAAGGGAGTCTTTTCTAAACCTAGAAAAGACATTTTGAACAAGAAACCTATTGTATCACAGTGTGCCTGACTCAAGCCATAGGGATTTCTGTTGCTTTATATGTATGTTCATGTTAGACAATAAATAAAAAAGACCAAAGAAATGATAGCTTTGAATTGCGGTGCTGCTGACTAGTACTATATATACTATAAGCCCCCAAACAAATAAATAAACATATCTTGGTAAAACTAAAACCAGGGTACTCTCTAGAAGCAAAAACTATGCAACTTTGTCTCACGTACTCTGGGAATGTTGTCAAGAGAGTAGAAAAGGACATCATACTTTGTAAGGGAGAGGGTCAGGAAGAAAAAAAATAAAAGGAATATCCTAACAAGATGAATTGACAAAGAAACTACAACAATGAGATTCAGAAACTATTAGCAATGCAATTAAGCACAACTGAAAGTGTGAAGATAATAACATATCAAGCGAGTTTTACTCTGTTGATTATATATATATATTGTTGTTGTTATGTGCCGTCGAGTCGCTTGCGACTCACAGCGACCCTATGTACAACAGCCCTAAACTCTGCTCTGTCCTGTGCCAATCACACTGTCTCTGACACACCCATCCCAATTATGCCAGTCACTGAATCCATCCACCTCATAGAGGGCCTTCCCCTCCTGCGCCGTCCCTCCACCCTCCCAAGCATGATGTCCTTCTCTAAGGACCGGTCTCTCCTCACAACATGTCCAAAATTTATATATTTGTAATGAGTCCATCCATTCAACCATATCTAACAACACTAATGGGCCCAGAAGAAATGATACACTTATTTGTTGGCAATTTGATTTTCCTTCCCTCCCCACCTCCCCGCCCTTTCCTCCTTTCCACTCCCGATAAATTTCTTTAGAACACCCAGAAAACTGGGAATTTTCTGATAACCTTAGAAGATGTGCCACCAGGGGGCTCCTTAGAGACAAGCATGATGAAACTTCTGACATATTTTGTACATGTTGCCAAGATGTGCAGTCCTTGGAAAATAGACATCACACTTGGATAAGTAGAAATTCAGCAAAAGAGGAAAATCCTTAATAAAATGGATTGAAACGGTGATGGCAATAATGGGCTTTTGTATGAAAGAGACTGCAAGGACAGTATAGATTGATTATGGTTTCAATCTGTTGTTCATAGGCTTTTTATGAATTTCAGTCTCCTTGACAGCTGATAATAACAACAATTATTCAGAAAATTGCAACTTTGTATATTTTCTTTTCTCAGTCAGATCAAGGTATAAGATTTTATATAACATTTTCTCACAGGGGTCTCCCAGAAAACTGTTCTTTCTAAACTGACCATTCAAACTGTGAGTCCTCTGAGACCTTCAGCTTATTTTATATTGTTTGCCACATAAATCCAATTATTTTTCTAATGCTAAGGTCTAAGACCAACATCTATTCCTGTGGGATTGTGTCGCAAACATTAGCCCTGCATGATGTATAATATAGAAAAAAGTATATTTACTGGCTGTGACCTTTATACTACATAGTATCGATAAGCAATTTAAACACATATGCTCTGGAAGAAAGTCAGGTTAAAGACAAAAAAGTTGTTCTTTGAAAATAGACCTTGAAGTGATATTTAGTTATATTTGTTTCTTTACCTTAAACACTATGGTGATTTTACTTCCCCTGTAGACCAACATGAGTGTCTTGATCCTCCTTTCCATAATTTTACCTATAGTAAAATTGTGTGTTGTGCTTTAAAAATCAATGTTTGACCAAACTGCTACATGATAACAATATTGTTGTTAGGTGCTATCAAATCAAGTACAACTCAGAATGACCCTATGAAGAAGAGATCTGAACTCATTCCTATCCTGTGATATACTCATCATCTCGTACACACTTGAGCCCATTGCTTCAATCACTATCAATCTACCTCATCAAGAATCTTTCCATCCATCTTTTTTGACTCTCCACCTTTCCAAGACAGTATCTCCTAGCAACATGCCCAAAGTAAGTAAGACAAACCTTAGCCATCTTTGCCTCCAAAGGAGCACTCTGGCTTCAGTTTTTTTCCAAAAATATGTTTGTTTTTCTGGAGTCCATGGGATATTCAATGTTCTTCTCTAAGATCACAACCCAAAGGCATCAATTCTTCTTCTATCATCTTTATTCATTGTCCAATTCTCAGATTCATAGAAAGTGATTGACAAAAATATGGTCTAAATCAGGTGTTAGTCCTCGTTGCTTCTCAATAATTTGGAGAGGTCCTTGACAGCAGATTATTCAATTACCAGATATCTTTTGATTTTTTTAACTCCTGGTGTTAAAGATGTTGAATGTGCATTCCAGTAAGAAGAAATTGTTGGCAATTTAATTTTTTTTGCTGTCTATTATGATGCTGCTCATTGGCCTGGTAGTAAGGATATCTTGTTGCTGTTGTGATATAACCCACAATGAAACCTATAATCTTTGATCTTCTGCAGCAAGCGCTTGACGTACTTCTCACTTTCAGCAAGCAAGGTTTTGTTATATGCATAACATTGCTGATGAATCTGCATCCTATTTTGAAGCCACATTCTTCTTCATAGAGCTCAGCTTCTCAAATGATTTATTCAGCACAGAAATTGACTAAGTATGGAGAAAAGACACATCCCTGATGCACAAGCTGACATAATTTCCCAACATTTTTACAGATAATCAAGCAAGATTTTACTTATATATGTTAACAATAATCTGATAATTTTCCATTCTATTTTTCTCTAAAAAACAAGTGGCAAGTGTTATACACTTACACATATTGCTCATTCTTCATAATTTTAACTAAAAGATATTTTTTCCTGGCATGTCATAATACTTTCCTGTATGTTATTGATATGTGCCATCAAATAGCATGTGACTCATCATGACCTTATGTACATTAGCCCTGAACACTGCAATATCTGAGACAATTTCATCATCTCTGACAGACTTAATCCCATTTCTCCAGTCACCGAGTCAATTCATATCATCCTGGGTTTTCCTCTCGTGCACTGTCCCTCCACCCTTCCAAGCATGGTGCCTCTATCAAAGGACTGGTCCTCCTAGCTATGTGCCAAAAGATGTGAGACAGAGCTTCAAAACCCATGCCTCCAGGAAGCAGCTTGGTTTCACTCTCTCTAGAACTAACCAGTTTGTTCTGGCAGTACACGATATGTTCAACACTTTTCGCCAGCACCTCAACTTAAAGGCTCTGATCTTTCTTCTGTCATGTTTAGTTATTGTCCAGCTCTCTAATACATAGTAATTGTGAAGATCATGGCCTGTATTAGGCATTCCCTAGTCTGCAGATTGACATTGTTGCTCTTCAGTACTCTAGAGAGGTCCATGACAGCAGACATTTCCAATGCAATTTGCCTTCTAATTTCCTGACTGCTGGTGCCAAAAGGGTTGATTGTAGAACCAACAAAGCTGAAGTTAACAATCTGAATCTCATCACAGTCTACCATGAAGCTGCCAATTGGCCCAATGATGAGAATCTTTGTTTTCTTGATATTGAGCTTCAATTCATATTGAAGACTATAGTCATTGAACCTCTACAGCAAACGCTTCATGTCCTCCTCAGTTTCAGCAAGCAAGGCTAGGTCATCTGCATAATGCGACTTGTTGATGAGTCTTCTTGATGTCACATTCCTTCTCACAAAGTCCAACATCTTTAATGAGCCGTTCTGCATATAGATTGAAAAGGTTTGGCGATAGAATGCATCCCTGACACAAACCTTTCCTGATCCTGAACTATGCAGTCTTTTCCTGCTCTGTTCTGACTACTGCTTCCTGGTCCGAGTATAGTTTTCTCATGAGCACAATTAGGTGATCTGGTATCCTTATTCTTCTCAATGTTAACCACAATTTGTTGTGATCCACACAGTCAAATGCCTTTGAATAGTCAATGAAACTCAGACAGACATTCCTCTGGTCTTCTCTGCTTTCAGCCAAGATTCATCTAATGTTGGCTATGACTGCACAACTGGCAGTTCTCTGCTGATGTACTACTACTGTTCCAGTCGTTTGTGAATAATCTTCAGCAGAATTTTGCTTGTGTGTGGTACTATTGGTATTGTTCAATAATCTGTTAGGTCACCTTTTTTGTGGAATGGGAATAAATATAGATCTCTTTCAGTCAGTTGAACAGATAGTTGTCCTCCAGATTTCATGGCATAACCTGGTGATCATGTCCAGGACAGCATCTTTTTGCTGAAATATGTCAGTTGATATGCCATAAATTCCTAGGGCCTTGTTTTTTTCTAATTCCTTTTATACCTATCAATCTGTATTCTAAGCAAATAATTTAAGGAGTAGAGTATATTACAAAGTGTATGGCATCTAGGTTGGAGAAACATTCATCAACAACCTGCATTTTGGAAATGACACAATCTTGCTTGCAGAAAGTGAAGATTTGAAGCACTAACTACTATAGTCTTCAATATTACATTTTGAAAATACATCTCAAGATGAAGAAAACAAAATCTTCAGCATTGGATCAGTAAGCAACATTATGATAGTTGGAGAAAGATTGAAATTGCCAATGAATTAATTTTCATTAGATCGACAATCATCATCTGTGAAAGGAGCAGTGGTAACATGGAGAAGGCTGGGCCTGACTTCTACATGCTTCATAAAGGGGAACTTTTCCCATCAATAATGTCTATAGCATCATATAAAAAAATCTCTATAGATAAATATGCCACCCCTCCTGTTCCTGCACCTCTTTTACCAATCACTGGTTTCAAAGTTGATTGCAAGACACATAGACCTTATTCACAGTTGTGAGGCTTATTAGGGAAATAGCTTGGAGAGTGGAAGAGGCAAAGAATATCTCACAATGCAAGTCCAGGCTTGGTCTAGGAATCCCAAACTAGATTAACAAGACATAATTCCTCATTTAAGTTATTCTCAGCTAAGTACTTAAAATCTAGATTCAGTTCAGTAGCATAAATGCAACAAGCCTCTGACTTTCTCAATCATCCAGCAAACTTTATCTCAGAGAAGTTATAAGTCAGTTTTTCCTTCAACCATCAACAAACAAAAACCTTTAATTGTGGCCTGTATCTCCTGGGTCTCTCTTATAGCTTGCCACAATAACTTCACATTTTTTACACTTCTGCTATTCATCTTCACCAGGGTATCTCACCGTGTAGAAAACGCTCTTTCTTACATTGGCCTCACAGATGTTGATTGCAAGACTGTGTGTCTACACTCAAGGGAGCTGAAGACCATGGCCCAAGAAAGGGGTGATGCAACAGGTAGAAATGACAGCATTTAAAGTTATAATGCCACATCCTCCAAGGTGGTGGTTGTAGTAGTCGTCATAGTTGTCGTCTTTAAGAAACCAAAAGACATGTTCCATTAGGAAAATTTGCTGTCAAGGCCTCTCTAAAGTGCTAAAGAGCAATGATGACAGTTTAAAGACTAAAGTGCCCCTGAATCAAGCCATAATATTTTAAATCACTTTGTATGCATCTGAATGTTGGATAATGAATATGGAACTTCAATGAATTGATACCTCTTCATTGTGGTGCTGGCAAGGAGTTTTGAATATATTACGTACAACTCAAACAGCAAACAACTTTGTCTCGTTGGAGGCACAGGCAATTTGCTCTTCTACATCTTATTCATTGAAACTATATCAACAAAAAAAAGGCTTTGTAGTCCTAAATATTCACACTCAACTAAATAATAAAGCGTACTTTATTATTAATATTAGTTAAATCTGCTGAAAGAGACCTCTCTAAAGTACTTAAAAGCAACGATGTCAGTCTAGAAACTAACATGCAGCTGATCCAGTCCATGGTCTTCACAATTACTTACTATAAATCAGAGAGTTGGACAATAAATACTAAAGATGACAGAAGAATCAATGCCTTCCAATTGTGGAGCTGGAGAAGAGGTTTGAATATTCCATAGGCTTCGAAGAAAACAAATAGGTTTGTCTTGGAAAGGGTGAAACCATATTTCTTTGGAGGCTAGGATTTTGAAGGTCCATCTCACATACTTTGGACACTTGGCCAGGAGAGACCAGTTGTTGGAGAAAAACATCATGCTCAGAAGTATGAAAGGATAGCACAAGAGAGGAAGACCCTGGATACAGTAACTGGGGCAATGGGGGTTGGTGTGTGGGAATTAGAGAGACTGACTGAGAACAGGGCAGGGCTCAGAGATGCTGTGCATAGGATAACTATAGATAGATAGATAGATAGATAGATAGATAGATAGATAGATAGATAGATAGATAGATAATGTTGTTGTTGATTGCCACTGAGTTGCGTATGAGTACTATGAACAAAAGTACTGTAGCCATTCTGTAACTACCGTCATTTCTGCACATTCATAGATAGTTTCCCAAGGCATGAGGTTTAGGAAGTGGATGTCACTCCTACTCCCAAACCTGTATTAAACTGGAAGCTTCACCAAACACTGTCCACTATAGACAACTGTTGTGGCATTTGACACCCAAGTGGCACAAGATTCAGCATTACAGCAAACCCAGATTACCTAAGTACAGCAAAGTGACAGAAGAGTGTTGTGTGAATTAGAAGAATGTTCCTCCAAAATATAATAGCATGAAGTCCAAGAGACTTTTAAACAGACTATTAAAGACAAGGGCTGTCCAGGAGGTCTTGTTGACTCTAAAACAAAAGGCTTAAATAAAAAACAATCAAACATTGCACACAGCCTTCAACCAAAACAAGAGCGCCCATCTTACCAGGTCCAGCCGCTTCACTCAGTCTCCAAAATGGAGATGAGGGGCTCACCTTAAACACAAGGTCTCTCCAGGAGGTCTTGTTGACACAATATATTATGTTGTTGTTGTTGTTATGTGCCATTCAGTCACTTGTGACTCATAAAGACCTTATCTACAACAGCTCTGAACCCTGTTCGATCCTGTGTCAACCTTATTGTCTCTGACACACCTACCCCCATTACCTGTTACTGAATCAATTCATTTCATTGAAGGTCTTTCCCTTTTGTACTGTCCCTCCATCCTCACAAGTATGATGCTCCTTTCCTAGGACTAGTCCTTCCTTGCAGCATGCCCAAAGTATGTCAAATAAAGCTTCATAATCCTTACCTCCAAGGAGCAGCCTGGTGTCACCCTCTCTGGGATGAATCTGTTTATTCTCCTAGCAGTCCATTGTATATTAAATATTCTTCTCCAGCACCACAGCTCAAAAGGATCAATTTTTCTACAATCCCTAGTCATTGTCCAGCTTTCTGATGCATAGAAAGTGATTGCAGGAACTATGCCTTGGATCAGGTATACCTTAGTCTCCAGACTGACGTCACTGCTCTTTAATACTCTAGAGGGATTCCTGACAGCAGATTTTCACAATGCAATTCATCTTTAGATTTCTTGGTGCTGGTACCAGTGGTGCTGATTGTGGAACCAAGAAAACTGAAACTGTTAACAATCTCAACCTCTTTACCATCTATCATAATACTGTCAGTCGACCCAGTGGTGAGAATCTTTGTTTCCTTGATGTTGAGGTTCAATCCATATTGAGGGCTGCCATCCTTGACCTTCTGCAGTGAGCACTTCAGGTCCTCCTCAGTTTCAGCAAGCAAAATTGTGTCATCTACATAATTCAGGTGGTTAACAAGTCTTCTTCCAATCCTGATGCTACATTCCTCCTCACAGAGCCTCGCCTCCTGGATGATCTGTATCCCTAGCATATGTCCTTACTGATTTTAAACCATGCAGTGTTTCCATCTCTGTTCTGATAACTGCCTCCTGGACCAAGTGTAGATTTCCCATAAACACAATTAAGTGTTCTGAGATTCTCATTCTCATATGTGTTTCCATATCTAGCTTTAAAACTTGATTTCAAGAAAGAATGAAAGCTTTTCAAATCTATGTCCTACCGCCTAAAGTAGATTTTGATTTGTGAGATACATTGAAGGCAAGTTTTCTGAATGAATGGTTTAATATTTTAATTATGTTGTGGCCTACGTTTGAAAACAGTATAAAAAGCAAAGCATTAATTCCACTGTAAAAAAAGGTGTTACACAGGAGATGACCTTTGACTTGGATTTGGAAAGATGAAATAGATTACGGGAGTATACAATCAAACAAGGCTCCACATATTTCTTAGCTCATTCAAAATGTATTCTGTTAAATTGCTTAGAGTGTCCAAATACCTCCTAAAGACAGCTTGTCAAAATGGGCTAGAAATTGCTTTGGGAAATACACTGAAGGTCAGAGTAGCAAAATATTTTTTTTCAAGCAATGTAAGCAAGAATTTATGATGAGGAAAATAACTAAGAAAAATCAACACAGTGTGTTTCTTGGGTGAATATCATGCTCCAGACTATTGCTGTGTCTTTCCCTTGGGTTTTAGGAAGCATAGCTGAAATTTGCATGAGGATATGAGGTGACTAATCCTTTAATAGTGCATTCAAGGTGAGGTGACAGGCCTGCAGAAGTGTGTCATATGGCTGACGTTGGGTTCCCCTCTTATGGAACTTGTCACTGGTTTTCAAGCTTCATTCCTTTCTGGCCCAGAGTGGAAAGATCATCCTTTTAATATTTCCCCTGCTGAGAGCTGCATGATATATGAGGAAATCTTACCTAAAAATAGAAAAGAGCCATGTTAGAACATTATTATGGATAATTTGATTTGGAATGGTCCCAAGAAATGAGATCTCCTTTGAAATAAGTTTGAAAAGAAAATCTAAAGAGTACCAGAGGAATGTCTGTGTTTCATTGACTTTGCAAAGGCACAAGAAACTGTGGCTAAGGTTGAGGAAAATGGGAATTCCAGGACACTTCATTGTGCTCATGAAAAACCTATACTTGAACCAAGAAGCAGCCTTCAAAACAGTGCAAGAAAACACTGCGTTATTCAAAATCAGAAAAGGAGTGGTGTCAGGTATTTGTTCTGTCTCCATATCTTTTAAATATGTATGCAGAACAGATCATTCGAGAAGCTGGGCTTGCTTTATGAGGAGGAATGTGTCATCAGGATTAGAGGAAGGTTCACCAAAAACCTAGGTTTTGTAGCTGAAACTGAGGAGAACCTGAAAAGCTTGCTGCAGAAGGTCAAATACTGTAAATTTTAATATGGACTGAAACATCAAGAAGACTAAGATTCTCACCACTGGGCCAATTGACAGAGCCATGATAGAATAAATGGAGAAGAGATAGAGGTTGTTAATAATTAGAGCTTGCTTGGCTCCAATAATCAATACTCTTGACAGTGGCAGTCAGGAAATCAAGAGATGAATTGCATTGGAAAAAATCTGCTGTCAGGAATATCTCCAGAGTACTGAAAACCAACAGTATCAGTCTAGAGACTAAGGTGCACCTGATCCAGGCCATGGTCTTCACAATTACTTGCTATGTATCAGAGAGCTGGACAATGACTACAGACGACAAGAGAAAAATTAATGCTTTTGAGGTGTGGTGCTGGAGAAGTCTTGTACATACCATGGACCGCAGAAAGAAACAAATATGTCTGCCTTGGAGAGAGTGAAACCAAGTTTCTCCTTGGAAGGTTTTGAAGTTCCTTTACACATACTTTGGAAACGTGGCCAGGAGAGATCTGTCCTTGGAGAAGGCCATCATGCTTGGAAGGGGAGAGGGACAATGCAGAAGAGGAAGACCCCGATGAGATGGATTGACACAGTACATGGAGAAATAAAGTTAAGTGTGTTGGAATCAGTATTACTGGCTCAGGACAGGGCAGGGTCAGAGCTGCTGTACATAGGGTCACTATTGGTTGCAGGTGACTTGATGACACATAATAACAAAAACAATTGTAGGTGATGTTATTTTCTTGATATGTGACCATAGAAATTACTAGCTTTGTTGAATTTCTTGGTAAGTAACAAGCCTACTAATCCTGAGAGTCTGTTCACAAAAGGAAGATTTTGCTTTTCATGAGTTTAATTGTATGAAAAATATTGGGGCTTCGCCTTATATTTTAAGATAATTCCATTTGTTATAGGAAAAGTGTATGACCTTTTATATTACTTTTTTCAGTTTTTTTTAAATTAGGTTGTTTGCAAAGCTCTTCTACATTGTGTTTCCCACTCTTCTTCATTCACATTGTATTTCAAACAATCATTCTTATGCGTTATGTTTTATAACATTAATCAGCATTGGACCTTACCCAAGTCAATTTTGACCTTAACTAGTAAACAACCTTTCTCTTTCTGAGCAGATGGTAGATTCAAACTTTGGACTTTTCATTAGCAGCTGAGTTTTTCACCATTTTGCCATCAATTAAAAAAACAAAACAAAACAAACAAACAAACAAACAAAAAAACCAACAAAACAAGCAAAAACAGCAAGAAAATCTAGGGTTTCTCTAGGTCTTCATTTTCTAATTGTTAGAATGAGTCTAATGACTCTTCTTTAGTTGTGCAAATTTACTAATTTGTGCTACTTTTTAAATCTGCTTGGCTTTTGGATAATGAATCAGAATTTCTCATTTTAAAATTTAAGTACACCATAAAAAGAAACAATATATATTATATAGTATAACAAAAAGGGAAAGTTCTCTGGGAAGTTTGAATTGAGTTCTCTCAGCTTTATTGTTATTTGGGTATCTTATCTTTATTTTTTATTTTTAAGTATTTTATTTTATTATTTTATGTGTATGTGTTAACCATCAAATTGGATCTGACTGGAACAGGAGGAGATTGTCCCTCCTCCAATAGAGCATTTGGTGGATTCGAACTGCGTGCCCCTGGGATTGTAGTGCAGCTTTTGCCCCGAGGCCACCAGAACTCCCTGGTTATCTTATTTTAAATATATGTTTACTAAGATAAATTAAGAAAATCATGAAAAGATCATCTAGACATTAAAAGAATTTTCACAGAGGAAGAGATTTGAATGTCAAACAGACACATGAAGAAAGGCTCCAAATCACTTTCAATAATAGAGATGCAAATCAAAACCACAGTGAGGTACCATCTCACTCCACTAACAGTGGCAAAGTTTAACAAGGCAGCAAGTAATAAATGTCGGAGAGGATGTGATGAAAAAGGAACTCTTACACATTGTTGGTGGCATTGTAAATTTGTACAACCATTCTGGAAGGCAGTTTGACGCTTCCTAAAAAGCTGAATACCAAAATTCCATATGACCCAGCTGTTCCACTACTTGGAATATACCCTGAGAATATGAGAACTGAGACACAAACTGAGATCTGTACACCAATGTTCAGAGCAGCATTATTCATCATCGCAAGAACATGGGAATTACCCAAATGTCCAACCACAAATGAATGGATTGAGATAATAATTGGTACATTCACACATGGAATACTATGCAGCACGCAAGAACAATGATTTTGTAGATTATTGTCTAACTTGGGAAGAACTGGAGAGCATTATGCTGAGTGAACTAACTAGTCTCACAAGGATAAATATTATAGAATGAGTTTAAAGCTCCAAGAGGGATAGGAGAGGTTAGAAGCAGAGGGATGAAAATGTTCAAGGGGAGGAGGGGAATAATCATAGGTTTGTACAATTTGATGGGTGAGGGGGTGAGAGAAATTGAAAGAATTTGTTCTTGAACACAGTGCATTAGAATTTTGTAAGTAAACTAGTAGAAAATGAAAACAAGAGTGTTTTAGTGCCAAGCTCTGATGGCCTAGTGGAAAAGAAGCTGCACTGCAATACCAAAAAGTGTTTTAGTATCAACCTTGAGAGGCTCTAATTCTACTCTGGTCTGTTTACTAGCAGAGTATATGAGACTATATCTGAATTATTTTTCCAATTGGTATACAATATAAAAGGATCACAGATTAAATGCATTATACACTGAGAATATAGCTAGACTTGAAGAGTGTCTAAATACAGTGTTACATGTTGCTGTTAGATGTTGTCAAGTATAACTCATAGTGACCCTATGAACAAATGATCTGATCCCTGTTCTATCCTGCATCATCCTCACACTTCCTGAAATGCAAGAGGTCATTGTAGCAGTCACCATGTCAATCCACCTGGCTGAGGATCTTCCTCTTCTTCACTGACCCTCCACCCTCCCAGCATCATGTCCTTCTCCAAGGAATAGTATTTACTAGCAACCTGTCCCAAATATGTGAGGTGAAACCTCATTGTTCTTGTCTCCAAAGAGTACTCTCCCTGCACCATCTTCTGCATTCTCTTTGCTGTCCATGGGATAGTCAGTGTTCTTTTCCAAAACCACCTCTTCTCCAATAGTGTCATATGAGGACAGATGAAGTACTTGAAGCTATCAAGCCTAGAGGAAAAATTAAATATATTTAATATGTCTGGTGGTCTAGTGTCAAGAAGCTGCACTGCAATCCAAAAGGCGTGTTGTTCGAGGCCACTAGCTCCTCAATGGGAGAAAGATGGACAGTCTCCTCCTGTGTGATTAATTGGTTTTGTAAACCTGCCAGAGGGTCAGCCATGGGTCGGCACTGACTCAATGGTATATCACCACAACAATGTCTCAATAGCAGAATATTTTAATGGAAAGGTACCAAAAGGATATTTTAGCTGAGGATGCATATAATCTAGGCTGTGTGAGCTGAATAAATGGATAAACTGTTGACTACTAACCATATCTTTGATGGTATGAATCTCCCTAAGACACTACCAAAAAAAGAGACCTGACAATCAACTTGAGAAGGATCATAGTCATTTAAGCTCCTATGAGTGGTATGTAATGTGACTCAAATGGGATCATCATAAGTAGTCGTGCTTGCCAACAAGTGGTTTTTATTTTGTATTTAAATATAATCTCTCATAGAATCAGAAAAGAACAGCAGAATAGAGGAAGAAATT
>NW_006400272.1:446827-452843 GCF_000299155.1 Elephantulus edwardii
TATATCCCTTCTTGAGGAGTTAACTTTAGTGTCAGTGTTGTCCCTGCCTTTCTCACATGCACCTTTATGCACTTATTTCCTGCTTCACCATCCCATAGTATATATTAAGTAATATATAAGAGAAATGAAATAACAAATAATTAAAACAACATTCTTAGAACAATAGGATGAACTGTTGGATAGTAACTTTCTGGTTAAGAAAGACTTTTAAAAAATTTCAAAACACAACCAGTCATTTGAGAATTTATTATATGTTATTATGCATGGTTGTGTTGGGACTGATGCAGAGATGACCTTCCAGGTTTCAGGGCTGTAAATCAGATGGGAAGAGATTCATCTTCTTTCTCCTACAGAGCAGTTGGTGGGTTTGAACTACTTGCCTTTGGGTTGACAGTGCAGTTCCTTACCACTAAGCCACCAGAACTCCCTATATATGTCACATACTATCAAAATTATACTTAGGATGCATTCTATGACAAATTAGCAAGTAAATAACAGAATCTAAAAAAACATTTGAAGCCTAAAAATGAAAAGACATGATATGATTTGTGAGTATTAACAAAATAGCCTAACTCCAGGAGAAAAATTGGCAATTTATTACAAGTTGAAAAGAAACATCTTATGACAGAAAAAATAAGCACAGATAAGAAACATGTAAGATGTTCATAATCAGTGTTAAACAGAGAATTACAAGTTTATACACAACCAAATATCATGGTATAATTATTAATTTTTTATATTTTAGAGTTAGAGAATACAAAGTATTTGTAAAGATAGGGCACATAAGAGTTTTCACAGGTTACATATGAAAATATAGATTTAATATCTATTCTGTATATTGTTAATCTGTTAATTCTCAATAAAATTATGTTCAATAAAATAATGCATGCCTGTTTAGAAATTCTACTCTTTTATATGTAGTTCTAAAATTTATCACCTAAGTTATGAGGAAGACACTTATATGAATGCTCATTTCAGCCATTTTTGTTGTAATAAAGAACTAAATATTTCTGGGAATTCACTGCTAGAAGGACAGCATAAAACAAGTGAAGACAAATGAAGAAAAATATATTAAGGGAAAGTTTGCTAAGTATAGAATAGAGTTACACAAGCAAGAAGAATGTCACCAAACCATAGTATTAAAAGTAAAAAAAAAGGATCCATAATATCTACATAATTATACACATTATTTAGATAAATTGAAATAAGTGCACATACAATGAAATGTTTTTCAAAAATAGACCTATTTAAAATACTAGAATTAAGATTGTTAGTTTAAAAAGTATGCTTTTGCAGAGTCTCAGAATAAATAAATAAATAGGGAAAACAAGAGAGGGGCTTGGCTTGTGTCATTGATGATATTGTGCCATGAACTGAGCTTACTTTAGCCTTTTCTTTATGAGATAGAGAAAATAAAACAATTAAAAAGGAACATGTTTTGCATCTATGGTACTAAAAGACTGCCGAAATACCAATTGTGTTTGATACTATACATGTTAGTTATAATTAATTCATATTCTGTACTCTCATTTCCTAGGAAGATAAAGGACTTTATTTGCTCTATTGAAGTCCACAAGGTTTTGCCTTGGGAGATATAGATCTTAATAAAGAGGGGTTTTTCTTGCATGTGTATGTGTGTGCACGTGTGTGTATGAAAGAACATCAATAAAATAATTATCTCAGAATTGTCCCCTTTGAAACAGTTTTCAGCTGTGCACTAAAATATTTCAATCATTTTCAAGGTTTCACTTTTTAATAGAAGAGAAGTTTAATTTGGCGATAATATGAAACTGTTATAATACCTTATTAAACATAAAGGATAAAAGAACTACTGAAGCTTTAAAATGGTAATTAAAATAGCTGATGTGTGTCTAATGCATTTATTTAGTATTTTATAGCAGTAAGTCATGATAATGTTAAAATGCAGCCTATATCTGCATGTTATTATTATTGCTGAAATTTCTTTATCCACAAACTATCAAAATCTTGTACTATCACTGCATTTGATCCATAAAAGTAGTAAACACATATTCAGAATACCAGGAATTTGCACACACTGCCTACTGCAATGTGCCCCTTCACAGAAACAGAGTCAAGGTTCTGTCATTAGCACAGACGTGGGAGACAGTGGGAGGCATGTTTTCTGGATCAAATTGAAACAAAAAATGAAAACATAAGTCATATTTCTTCACAATATTTCAGTTCTTTTACTTTTCAGTGAAATTTGCATGTGCTAGCCAATTACCAACTAACTCCCTGATAACTGTTCATGAAATAAGAATAAAATAATTTCATTATCTTGATTTTATAGAGAAGGAAACTGAGTCTATAGCCATTTCTGGAAACATCCTAAACTCTACAGAGTGCTGTGTTAAGGTGAGATTTCAGTAAAAATGTAATAGTGTTGAGTCAGAATAATTTCATCCAATTGGAATCAAAACTTCACATCACAGACTGTCAGCAGCAGCCACAAGTTATTTCCACTTTGTATCAGTAGTTGCAGTTCTGTAATATCTACCATTATAAGAGGGGACAAAATATTTGAAAATCTAATGGATCGCTTTTTGGCCTTTTGGCTAAGATCAAGTGTACAATCTAATGGAATCCTAGCAGAATGATATCTGATAGAACATTAGACTGATGATTGGCTGATTTTATGGATATTTTTAATAATATTCTATCTGTTGTTAATCATTTCATTAAAAGTCTTCCTCTCTTTTGCATACCTACTGTTCTAAGCATGACAACCCTAAAAGAGACTGTTTTCTATTAATAATATTCCCTAAATATGGGAGAAAACTCATCATTTTTGCAGCTAAGGAGTACTCTGGTACCACTTTTGCAAGACGCTTTAAGCTGTTCTTCTTAAAGTCAGTGGCATATTCAACATTCTTTGCTAACACCATTATACTAAAGATAAAAATTCTTCTTTAGTCTTCAAACCTTCCCATACATATGAAGAATTTTAAAATATTGTAGGTTTGATCAGACACACGTTAGTCTTTAAAGAGACTTGCTCTTTAGCCCTTTAAAAAAATCTTTGACAGTAGATTTGCCCAAGGTAATACATCTTTTTATTTTCCCTTTCTTTTTGATTTCTTGGCTGCTGTTTCCATGGGTATAAATTGTGGATTGAAGTAAATTTAAATTCTTGACAACTTTAGATTTTTCTCCGCTTACAGCAATCTCTTTTGTGGACTCTCAGTTTGGAACTGTAGCTCAGCAAAAGAAAGGATGATTGTCAATAAAATAGCTAGCATAGTGACTGTAACATAAGGCTTATATTTTATATTATTGGTCCAGTGGTGAGTATTTCTGCTTTCTTGGCATCCAAGTGTTGACTATACTGAAAGCTATAGATAGTCTTTAATCATCAGTTCTTTATTATGCACTCTTTCCTGAAATGGTGCGATGGCGACCAATTTTGGGAGGACACTGACTTTTGATTTTCCTGTTATCTTCTTTTGATGCTTCCTGAATCATTCAATATTTTGCCCAAAATATACATCAGTATTACAGCTTGAGACTTGACTCTTCCATATTGTTATTTCAACTTGAGAAATTAAAAAACTATCCTTCACTTTTGGCTTTATATTTCCAGGTCTTTACATATATTCTTATAACACTTTGCCTTGTTGTCTTGAACTGCCCTTTGAAATTCTCAGTTCAGCCCTCTTACTGCATGAGTTTTCTTTTTCCTTTAGCTTCCTCTACATTCAAGGGCTGATTTCAGAGTATCTCTTGGCATTACTTTTGATTTTTTTCTTTCTTACCTATCTTTTTCATTTCCTTTGTTTTCTTCATGCATTATATTTTTTATGTCATCCCACAATTTGTCTAGTCTTTGATCATTAGTGTTGAATGTATTAGATAATATTGTTGAAATAGTATCTAAATACAGGTAAGATATTCTCAAGCTTGTATTTTTAGTCTCTTGGACATGGAATTCTCTTTTTCTTCAGTTCAAGTTTGCATATGAGCAAGTGAAAGTCTGTTCCATAGTAATTCCTTGATACAGCCAACTGATTCCTGGGCATTCCATCTTATGAGCTCCACATATATAATTAACACTACACAAATAATGTCACTATGCAAAATTCTCTCATGGAATTTCTGACCTCATTTCTTATCACTAAGAACAAATTTTTCTACTAGCAGTCCTTCTTCTTTATTTCCAAATACTGTGTTCCAACTAACAATTATTATTTTATCATTTTGATTGTTAGTCTGATAAATTCCAGACTGCAGAACTGGTTGTTGTTGTTGTTATGTGCCGTCGAGTCACTTGCAACTCATAGCGACCCTATGTACAACAGCCCTATACTCTGCTCTGTCCCGTGCCAATCGCACTGTCTCCGACACTCCCATTCCGATTATCCCAGTTACTGAATCACTCCACCTCATAGAGGGTCTTCCCCTCCTGTGCCGTCCCTCCACCCTCCCAAGCATGATGTCCTTCTCCAAGGACCGGTTTCTCCTCACAACATGTACAAAGTATGTTAGCCGGAGCCTCAGAATCCTTGCCTCCAAGGAGCCACCCGGTTTAACCCTTTCCAGGATGAATTAGTTTGTTTTCCTAGCCGCCCATGGTATTCTCAATACTCTTCTCCAGCACCACAGCTCAAAGGCATCAATTCTCCTTCTATCCTCCTTGGTCATTGTCCAACTATCTGACGCATAACAAGCGATTGCGAAGACCATCACCTGTAGCAAACACACCTTAGTCTCCAGAGAGACACAATTGCTCTTCAGTACTTTGGAGAGGTCCCTAACAGCAGACTTTCCCATGGAAATGTGCCTTTTAATTTCCTACCTGCTGGTGCCAAGAGAGTTGACTGTGGAGCCAAGCAAACTAAAGTTGTGTACAATCTCAATCCCTTCAACATCCATCCTGATGCTGCCAATTGATCCAGTGGTGAGAATCTTTGTCTTCTTGACATTGAGCCTTAGTCCATACTGAAGGCTGCAGTCCTTGACCCTTCGCAGCAAGTGCATGAGGTCCTCCTCAGTTTCAACAAGCAGGCTTGTGCCATCTGCATAATGCAGATTGTTAATAGATCTTCCACCAATCCTGATGCCACAATTCTCCTCATAGAGCCCAGCCTCCCGGATAATCTGTCCTGCTTATAGGTTGAAAAGATATGAAGATAGGATGCATCCCTGGTGTACGTCCTTCCTAATTTTGAACCATACAGTGTTCCCTTGCTCTGTTCTGACAACTGCCTTCTGGTCCAAGTATAGGTTTCGCATTAGCATGATCAAGTGTTCTGGGATTCCCATTCTTCTCAGAGTCAGCCACAGTTTATGATCCACACAGTCAAATGCCTTTGCATAGTCAATGAAACTGGTAAAAATGATTATTTTTCATTAGCATTAGAGGCTACTGAATAAAACTTAAAACAATAATTCCATTACTAGATCTTCTTTGTGTGTCTGGGTTGTTGTTGTCATCAGGTGTCACTGAAACAGTACGTCTCAGAAAGAGCTTATGAACAACAGACCAGAACCCTGACAGGTCCTGTTCCATCCTCATCACCTCAGACACCCTTGAGACAATGCTATAGTTACTGTGTCAATCCATCTGTTTGAGGGTCTTCTTGTCTGCTGACCCTCCACCTTTACAGCATAATCCCTCTCTCCAAGGAATAATCTTTGCTAGCAATATGCCCAATGTAAGTGATAAGAAGCTTTGTTACCTTTGCTTCCAAGAAGTACTCTGGCTGCATCCTTTCCACACATATCTGTTTCTTCACTTAGCAGACCATATACTGTCCTCTTCTAGAGGCTTCAGCTCCACTCTTGCTGGATCTCTTGTAACTCAAGGTTATCTTTATAATTTGATCTTTCCATTATAACAAAATTGCTCTCACCAAGAACATCAAAGCCTTCCTCAGATTCCAAAAAGAGTTGTCATTATTATTACATACTGGAGAACAACCACTTGGCCAACTGACTGGAAGAGATCTATATTTGTTCCCATTCCAAAGAAAGGTGACCCAACTGAGTGTGGAAACTA